>NC_141628.1:36454679-36539679 GCF_047967505.1 Dipteris shenzhenensis | reverse complement strand
AAGTACCTAGAAAAAGTGAAAAAAGTAAGGCTCCGCTTATCCTCTCTCTTCCGCTCTTGGTTGCTTCAATGAAATGAGGAGAGAGTTAGAATGAATGAATGGAAAGAAAAGTATATATAAGAAAAACTAGCCCACTCCTCCTATGCATAAATTTGAATTTTCAAAAAAGAGAGGGAAATTTGAATTCATTATAAATTTGAATTCAAATTTGTGTTCAACATTCTTCTCATACTTTCTTCTCGTACGTTCCTTTTGAATTCAAATTTGTGTTCAACATTCTTCTTGATACTTTCTTCAACATTCTTCTCGATACTTTCTTCTCGTAAGTCCTTTTCATTCTTCTCGTAACTCAAATCTTATTTGTCACTCTTGCTCGTGATTGTAAGTCAAATCCTCCTCTCCCCTCTCTCTCCTTCTACTCCCTTCTCTCCTCTCCCTCTCTCTCTCCTCTCTCTCCTTCCACCCTCCCTCCCTCCCTCCCTTGACCCCCGCCCTCCCCTCCTCCCCTCCCCTCCCCTCCCCTCCCCTCCCTCTACTACCAAAACCCCTCCCCCCTCGACCCCTCCCCTCTTGCTCCCCCCCTCCCCTTCCCCCTCTGCCCCCCTTCCCCCTCCCCCCCCCTTTCCCCCCCCCCCCCTTTCCCCCCTTTCCCCCCTACCCCTGTCCCACCCCCTTCCCCCCCTATCCCCTTTCCCTCGGCCCCGTCCCAACCCCTTACCCCTCCACCCCCCCTTCCCCCCTTCCCCAGGGCTGGCGGCCGTGGCTGCCAGCCCCCCCCTACCCCCTTCCTCCCCTACCCCCTTTCCCCCCCTACCCCCTTTCCCACCCCCTTCCCCCTCCACCCCCCTTCCCCAGGGCTGGCAGCTGCAGCCGCCAGCCCCCCCCTACCCCCTTCCTCCCCTGCCATCCCACCCCCTTCCCCCCCCCTCCCCCCTTTCGCGGCATCCAGCCCCCCCTCCCCCCTTTCCCTACCCCCCTCGCACCCCCTTCCCCCTTACCCGACCCACTCCCCAGCCCCCCCCTCCCCCCTTTCTCGATGCACTCCCCCTTCCACCACCCCCCTCGCACCCCCTTCCCCCTCCCTCCCCTTCACCCCCACCCCCCCACTCCATCCCCCCCTCTTGCACCCCACCCCCTTCCCTCTCCATCGGCTGGCGACCGCGGTCGCCAACCTTCCCCCCCTCACACCCCCCCTCTCACACCCCACCCCCTTCCCCCTCCCCCCGTTCACCCTTGCCCCCCCTTCCCTGCCCCCTCTCCCCCCCTCCCCCCTTCCCCCGGGCTGGCGGCCACGGCCGCCAGGCCCTCCCTCTCAGCCCTCTCGCCCCCCCTCTTCCCCCACCCCCCCTTCGCGGCCCCCCACCCCCCCCTCTCGCACCCCCCCCTCTCGCACCCCCCTCCCCCCCTTCACCCCCGCCACCCCCCTTCCTCGCCCCCTCTCCCCCCCCCTCCCCCCTTCCCCGGGGCTGGTGGCCGCGGCCGCTAGCCCCCCCCCTCTCAGCCCTCCCCCCCCCCTCTTCCCCACCCCCCCTTCATGGCCCCCCAGCCCCCCCCCCTCTCAGCCCTCCCCCCTCTTCCCCACCCCCCTTCCCCCCCCTTCCCCCCGGGCTGGCGGCCGCGGCCACCAGCCCCCCCCCTCTTAGCCCCTCCCACCCCCTTCACCCCTCCCACCCCCTTGCCCCCCACCCACCCCCCTCCCCACCCCCGAGCTGGTGGCCGCGGCCGCCATCCCCCCCCCTCTCAGCCCCTCCCACCCCCTTCACCCCTCCCACCCCCTTGCCCCCACCCACCCCCCTCCCCACCCCCGAGCTGGTGGTTGTGCCGCGGCCGCTAGCCCCCCAGCACCCCCTCTCAGCCCTCCACCCCCTTCACCCCTCCCACCCCCTTCCCCCCCACCCACCCCCCTCCCCGCCCCCGAGCTGGCAGCCGCACCCCTCCCACCCCCTTGCCCCCCACCCACGCCACTCCCTGCCCCCGAGCTGGCAGCCGCAGCCCCCAGCCCCCCCGCCCCCCCTCTCAGCCCTCCACCCCCTTCACCCCTCCCACCCCCTTCCCCCCCACCCACCCCCCTCCCTGCCCCCGAGCTGGCGGCCGCGGCTGCTAGCCCCCCCCGCCCCCCCTCTCAGCCCTTCCCCCAGCCCCCCCCTCCCGCTTTCCCCAACCCTCCTCCCCCCCCTTCCCTCGCCCCGCCGCCAGCCCCTCCCACCCCCTTCCCTCTCCCCCCCCTTCACCTCCGGCCCCTCCTTCCCCACTCCCCCCTTCCCCCCCCTCCCTGCCGCCAGCCCCCCCCTCCCCCCTTCCCCCCCGCCAGTCCCCCCCCCCTCCTCCCCTTCCGCCAGCCCCCCCTCCCCTCCCCCCTTCCCCCTCCCCCCTTCCCCCCTCCAGGGGAGACCCAGTCCCCCCTTCCCCCCCCGCCTCCCTTCCCTCCTCCTTTCCTCCCTCTACTCAGCCCCAGCCTCTCCCTCCCTTCCTCCTCCCTTCCCTCCAGCCCCTCCATCCTCTTCTTCTCCTCCCCTCAACCTTTCTCTCTCTAGTTCCTCTCTCTTCAAATTTTAAAAAAAAATCTAGAAAAAGAATTAATCAAAAAAATTTGCAAGTACTTGGAAAAAGTTTGTAAGTTTGCTCTTTCTTGCTTTCTTGCTCTTCCTTCCTTGCTCTCTTGATCATCCTTGCTTTCTTGCTTCAATGAATGAAATGAGGGGAGAATGAATGAAGAAGGAAGACTATATATGAGAAAAATTAGGTTTTCCTCCTCCTCTCCTATTGGCTTTCCATTCCTCCCCTCTCTCCTATTGGCTTTTCATCTATCCTCTCTCCCATTGGCTCCCATTACTCCCCTCTCCCATTGGACCCCCATCCCTCATCCCAATCTTCCATGAGCCCTCCCCCCATCCATCCATTTCTTCTTCCTCCCCATTGCCACCACTCCCATCCCACATTTCCACCACGTCCCATACTCCTCCCATTTCCCAAAATCCCATATTTCCCCATCTCACCCTCCTCTTTTTCATCCCCTATTAACTCCCTCACTCATTTCACTCCCTTATTATCCTACCCCCTATTACCTTCCCCTCTCCCATTCCATTCTTCCCTCCCCACTCTCACTTCCACTTCCCATTACTCACTTGCCATTTGAAAACTATTAATATATTATTATACTATTTTTTATTCTTATTATTATCATACACCCCTATTACTTCCCTCTCCCATTCCACTCCTCCCTCCTCACTCCCACTTCCACTTCCCATTACTCACTTGCTATACACATTTGCAAACTATCAATATATTATTATATGATTTTTTATACTATTTGCAAACTTACATGTGGGAAAAATCACAAGTGTCAAAGCGATCCTATTGTGGTCATACAACAACTGTGCTTTTATTCAAGGGCATATTTATCCTCATCAACAAGCTTATTTACTCAAGGTATGAAGTGCATAATTTGTGCACTAGGTGTTTACTTTGTATCAAAATTGTTTGCCACACACACACACATATACACATACCGAGAATTTTCTAATATTATCGCATCTACATTTCTCCGATGGGCACAAAACTTTGTACACGCCTCAACCTAGGTCTTATTTACTTGCATACAAAGTGGTGCATCCATCCCATAAGTACTTGTTTAGATAACACACCTCCAAACGTATTTTATGACGATTGTGCATAACACTAGGAACAAAATGGTGTATCATGTGAGATCGACTATGCAAAGCATATCCAATGGACACAAGACTTTGCACATTCCTCAATCTAGGCAGTATTGACTTGTGTGCAAAGTGGCATCCCCATCCAATAAGTACTTGTTTGAAAAATACACCTACGATCGTGTTTTTTGACCGTTGTACATGACACCAAGGCCAAAAACGGTATTTAATACTCAATCTACCATGTAAAGCATATCCGATGGGCACAATACTTTGCACGTGCCTTAAAAGCGGTGGTATGGTATTCCCTGCAAAGTGGAACGCCCATTCAATAAGTACTTTTTAGAATATCACATCTAGGACCACGTTTTTTATTGGTTGTTGTCCATGACACTAAGGCAAAAACGCTGATTATTGCTTAATCGACAATGCAATGCATATGCGATCATCACACTACTTTGCACACATCTCAACCTAGGTATTATTGACTTACATGCAAAGTGGCATGCCCATCCCATAAGTACTTAGTCGAAAAACACATCTAGGACCGCGTTTTTTGACGATTATGCATGACACTAAGGCCAAAACAGTGTTTAATGCTTGTTCGACAATGCAAAGCATATCCGATGGGCACAATACTTTGCACACACCTTCAACTAGGTGGAATCGACTTACATGCAAAGTGGCACGCCCATCCCATAAGTGCTTGATCAAATAACATGCCTAGTAGCGTGTTTTTTTACGGATGTGCATGACACTAGAGCAAAAATAGTATTTAATGCTCGATCTACCATGCAAAGGATATCCGATGGGTGCAACACTTTTCATACACCTCAACCTAGGTGGTATTGAAATGTTCTCAAAGAGGCACACCCATCCGACAAGTACTTGGTCAGATAACACACCTAAGGGCATGTTTTTTTGCGGATGTGCATATCACTCGGGAAAAAATGGTATATAATGCGTGATCGACCATGTAAAGCATATCCGATGGCAACAATACTTTTCACGCACCTCAACGTAGTTGAAACGGACTTGTGTACAAAGTGGAGCCCCCATCCGATAAGAACTTGTTTGAATAACACACCTAGGACCGTGTATTTTCATGGTTATGCATGACACTAAGGAAAAAATGGTGTTTTATGCTTGGCCCATCGGATATCCTTTTCATGGTCGATCGAGCATTAAATACTATTTTTGCTCAGTGTCATGCACATCTATAAAAAAACACGCTACTAGGTATGTTATCCGCCGATCAAGCACTTATAGGATGGGCGTGCCAATTTGCATGTAAGTCAATTCCACCTAGTTGAAGGTGTGTGCAAAGTATTGTGCCCATCGGATATGCTTTGCATTGTTGATTAAGCCTAAAACACCGTTTTTGCCTTAGTGTCATGCACAACCATGAAAAAACACGGTCCTAAGTGTGTTATTCAATCAAGTACTTATCGGATGGGGGCTCCACTTTGCACACAAGTTTGTTTTAACTACGTTGAGGTGCGTGCAAAGTATTGTCACCATCGGATATGATTTACAAGGTCGATCACGCATTATACACCGTTTTTTGCCTTGGTGTCATGTACAACCGTCAAAAAACATGGCCGTAGGTGTGTTATTCGAATAAGTACTTATCAGATGGGGGCTCCACTTTGCACACAATTCCGTTTCAACTACATTGAGGTGTGTGCAAAGTATTGCCACCATCACATATGCTTTGCATGGTCGATCATGCATTATACGCCATTTTTTCCCTAGTGATATGGACATCCACAAAAAAACACACCATTAGGTGTGTTATCTGACCAAGTACTTACCGGATTGGTGTGCCTCTTTGAGAACATTTCAATACCACCTAGGTTGAGGTGTACAAAAAGTGTTGTGCCCATCGGATATCCATTGCATGGTCGATCGAGCATTAAATACTATTTTTGCTCTAGTGTCATGCACATCTGTAAAAAAACACGCTGCTAGGTATGTTATCCGATCAAGCACTTATGGGATGGGCGTGCCACTATGCATGTAAGTTGATTCCACCTAGTTGAAGGTGTGTGCAAAGTATTGTGCCCATCGGATATGCTTTGCATTGTCGATCAAGCATAAAACAACGTTTTTGCCTTAGTGTCATGCACAACCATGAAAAAACACGGTCCTAGGTGTGTTATTCAAAGTAGTACTATCAGATGGGGGCTCCACTTTGCACGAAGTCCGTTTCAACTACGTTGAAGGACATGCAAAGTATTGTCACCATCGGATATGCTTTGCATGGTCGATCACGCATTATACACCATTTTTTCCCTAGTGATATGCACATCCACAAAAAAACACGCCCTTAGGTGTGTTATCTGACCAAGTACTTATTGGATGGGTGTGCCTCTTTCACAAAATTTCAATACCACCTAGGTTGAGGTGTACGAAAAGTGTTGTGCCCATCGGATATCCATTGCATGGTCGATCGAGCATTAAATACTATTTTTGCTCTAGTGTCATGCACATCTATAAAAAAACACGCTGCTAGGTATGTTATCCGATCAAGCACTTATGGGATGGGCGTGCCACTTTGCATGTAAGTTGATTCCACCTAGTTGAATGTGTGTGCAAAGTATTGTGCCCATCGGATATGCTTTGCATTGTCGATCAAGCATAAAACAACGTTTTTGCCTTAGTGTCATGCACAACCATGAAAAAACACGGTCCTAGGTGTGTTATTCAAACTAGTACTATCAGATGGGGGCTCCACTTTGCACGAAGTCTGTTTCAACTACGTTGAAGGACATGCAAAGTATTGTCACCATCAGATATGCTTTGCATGGTCGATCATGCATTCTACACCATTTTTTCCCTAGTGATATGCACATCCACAAAAAAACACGCCCTTAGGTGTGTTATCTGACCAAGTACTTATCGGATGGGTGTGCCTCTTTCACAAAATTTCAATACCACCTAGGTTGAGGTGTACAAAAAGTGTTGTGCCCATCGGATATCCTTTGCATGGTCGATCGAGCATTAAATACTATTTTTGCTCTAGTGTCATGCACATCTGTTAAAAAACACGCTGCTAGGTATGTTATCCGATCAGGCACTTATGGGCGTGCCATTTTGCATGTAAGTCGATTTCACCTAGTTGAAGGTGTGTGCAAAGTATTGTGCCCATCGGATATGCTTTGGTTTGTCGATCAAGCATAAAACACCGTTTTTGCCTCAGTGTCACGCACAACCATGAAAAAACACGGTCCTAGGTGTGTTATTCAAACTAGTACTTATCGGATGGGGGCTCCACTTTGCACGCAAGTCTGTTTCAACTACGTTGCAGGGTGTGCAAAGTATTTTCACCATCGGATATGCTTTGCATGGTCGATCACGCATTATACACCATTTTTCTTCTAGTGATATGCACATCCACAAAAAAACACGCCCTTAGGTGTGTTATCTGACCAAGTACTCATCGGATGGGTGTGCCTCTTTGAGAACATTTCAATACCACCTAGGTTGAGGTGTACAAAAAGTGTTGTGCCCATCGGATATCCTTTGCATGGTCGATTGAGCATTAAATACTATTTTTACTCTAGTGTCATGCACATCTGTAAAAGACACGCTGCTAGGTATGTTATCCGACCAAGAACTTATGGGATGGGCATGCCACTTTGCATGTAAGTTGATTCCACCTAGTTGAAGGTGTGTGCAAAGTATTGTGCCCATCGGATATGCCTTGCATTGTCGATCAAGCATAAAACACCGTTTTGGCCTTAGTGTCATGCACAACCATGAAAAAACACGGTCCTAGGTGTGTTATGCAAACAAGTACTTATCGGATGGGGGCTCCACTTTGCACGCAAGTCCGTTTTAACTACGTTGCAGGGCGAGCAAAGTATTGTCACCATTGGATATGCTTTGCATGGTCGACCACACATTATACTCCATTTTTTTCCTAGTGATATGCACATCCGCCAAAAAACAGGCCCTTAGGTGTGTCATCTGACCAAGTACTTATCGGATGGGTGTGCCTCTTGGAGAACATTTCAATACCACCTAGGTTTAGGTGTATGAAAAGTGTTTTGCCCATTAGATATCCTTTGCATGGTTGATCGAGCATTAAATATTAATTTTGCTCGTGTCATGCACATCTGTAAAAAAACACGCTGCTAGGTATGTTATCCGATCAGGCACTTATGGGATGGGCATGCCACTTTGCATGTAAGTAAATTCCACCTAGTTGAAGGTGTGTGCAAAGTATTGTGCCCATCAGATATGCTTTGCATTGTCGATCAAGCATAAAACACCGTTTTTGCCTTAGTGTCATGCACAACCATGAAAAAACACGGTCCTAGGTGTGTTATTCAAACAAGTACTTATCGGATGGGGGCTTCAACTTGGACACAAGTCCATTTCAACTAGGTTGAGATGCATCCAAAGTATTGTCACCATCGAATATGCTTTGCATGGTCGATCATGCATTATACACCATTTTTCCCTAATGATATGCACATCCACCAAAAAACACACCATTAGGTGTGTTATCTGACCAAGTACTTATCGGATTGGTGTGCCTCATTGAGAAAATTTCAATACGACCTAGGTTAAGGTGTATGAAAAGTGTTGTGCCCATCGGATATCCTTTGCACGGTCGATCAAGCATTAAATACTATTTTTGCTCTAGTGTCATGCACATCCGTAAAAAAACACGCTGCTAGGTATGTTATCCGATCAAGCACTTATGGGATGGGCAAGCCACTTTGCATGTAAGTCAATTCCACCTATTTGAAGGTGTGTGCAAAGTATTGTGCCCATCGGATATGCTTTGCATTGTCGATCAAGCCTAAAACACCGTTTTTGCCTTAGTGTCATGCACAACCATGAAAAAACACGGTCCTAAGTGTGTTATTCAAACAAGTACTTATCGGATGGGGGCTCCAATTTACACGCAAGTCCATTTCAACTACGTTGAGGTGCATGCAGAGTATTGTCACCACCGGATATGATTTACATGGTCGATCACGCATTATACACCGTTTTTTGCCTTGGTGTCATGTACAACCGTCAAAAAACACGGTTGTAGGTGTGTTATTCAAATAAGTACTTATCAGATGGGGAATACACTTTGCACTCAAGTCCGTTTTAACTACATTGAGGTGCATGCAAAGTATTGCCACCATCAGATATGCTTTGCATGGTCGATCATGCATTATACATCTTTTTTTCCCTAGTGATATGGACATCCACAAAAAAACACGCCATTAGGTGTGTTATCTGACCAAGTACTTATCGGATGGGTGTGCCTCTTTGAGAACATTTCAATACCACCTAGGTTTGGGTGTACAAAAAGTGTTGTGCCCATCGGATATCCTTTGCATGGTCGATCGAGCATTAAATACTATTTTTGCTCTAGTGTCATGCACATCTGTAAAAAAACACGCTGCTAGGTATGTTATCCGATCAAGCACTTATGGGATGGGCGTGCCACTTTGCATGTAAGTTGATTCCACCTAGTTGAAGGTGTGTGCAAAGTATTGTGCCCATCGAATATGCCATCTGATTAGTACTTGGTCAGATAACACACCTAAGGGCGTGTTTTTTTGCGGATGTGCATATCACTAGGGGAAAAATGGTGTATAATGCGTGATCGACCATGCAAAGCATATCCGATCATGACAATACTTTGCATGCCCTGCAACATAGTTGAAACAGACTTGCGTGCAAAGTGGAGCCCCCATCCGATAAGTACTAGTTTGAATAACATACCTAAGACCGTGTTTTTTCATGGTTGTGCATGACACTGAGGCAAAAACGGCGTTTTATGCTTGATCGACAATCCAAAGAATATCCGATATAGATGTGCATGACACTAGAGCAAAAATAGTATTTAATGCTCGATCGACCATGCAAAGGATATCTAATGGGCACAACACTTTTCGTACACCTCAACCTAGGTGGCATTGAAATGTTCTCAAAGAGGCACACCCATCCGATAAGTTCTTGGTCAGATAACACAGCTAAGGGTGTGTTTTTTTACAGATGTGCATATCACTAGGGAAAAAATGGTGTATAATGCGTGATCGACCATGCAAATCATATCCGATAGTGACAATAATTTGCACACCCTGCAACGTAGTTGAAACAGACTTGCGTGCAAAGTGGAGCCCCCATCCGATAAGTACTAGTTTGAATAACACACCTAGGACCGTATTTTTCATGGTTGTGCATGACACTAAGGCCAAAACGGTGTTTTATGCTTGATCGACAATGCAAAGCATATTCGATGGGCACAATACTTTGCACACACCTTCAACTAGGTGGAATTCACTTACATGCAAAGTGGCACGCCCATCCCATAAGTGCTTGATCAGATAACATAACTAGCAGTGTGTTTTTTTACGGATGTGCATGACACTAGAGCAAAAATAGTATTTAATGCTTGATGGACCATGCAAAGGATATCCGATGGACACAACACTTTTTGTACACCTTAACCTAGGTGGTATGTAAATGTTCTCAACGAGGCACACCCATCTGATAAGTACTTGGTCAGATAATACACCTAAAGGCGTGTTTTTTTGCGGATGTGCATCTCACTAGGGAAAAAATGGTGTATAATGCGTGATTGACCATGCAAAGCATATCCGAAGGTGACAATACTTTGCATGCCCTTCAACGTAGTTGAAACAGACTTGCGTGCAAAGTGGAGCCCCCATCCGATAAGTACTAGTTTGAATAACAGACCTAGGACCATGTTTTTTCATGGTTGTGCATGACACTAAGGCAAAAACGGAGTTTTATGCTTGATCGACAATGCAAAGCATATCCGATGGGCTGCAAAAGACATCTGATGGGCACAAAACGTTTCGTACGCCTCAACCTAGGTGGTATTGAAATGTTCTCAAAGAGGCACACCCATCTGATAAGTACTTGATCAGATAACACACCTAAGGGCATGTTTTTTTGCGGATGTCCATATCACTAGGGAAAAAATGGTGTACGATGGGTGATCGACCATGCAAAGCATATCTGATGGTCACAATACTTTGCGTGCACCTCAACCTAGTTGAAACGGACTTGTGTGCAAAGTGGAGCCCCCATCCGATAAGTACTTGTTTAATTAACACACTTAGGACCGTGTTTTTTCATGGTTGTGCGTGAAACTAAGGCAAAAACGGTATTTTATGCTTGATCGACAATGCAAAGCATATTCGATGGGCACGATACTTTGCACACACCTTCAACTAGGTTGAATTGAATTACATGAAAAGTGGCATTCCCATTGCATAAGTGCTTGATCGGATAACACCTAGCAGCGTGTTTTTTTACGGATGTGCATGACACTAAGGTAAAAAATGGTATTTAATGCTTGATCGACCAGGCAAAGCATATCCGATGGGCACAATACTTTTCCTATACCTCAACCTAGGTGGTATTGAAATGTTCTCAAAGAGGCACACCCATCCGATAAGTACTTGGTCAGATAACATACCTAAGGGCGTGTTTTTTTCAGATGTGCATACCACTAGAGAAAAAACGGTATATAATGCGTGATCAACCATGCCACTCATATCCGATGGTGACAATACTTTGCACACACCTCAACGTAGTTGAAACAGACTTGTGTGCAAAGTAGAGCCCCCATCCAATAAGTACTCAAGTGTTTGAAGAACACACCTAGGACCGTGTTTTTTCATGGTTGTGCATGACACTAAGGCAAAAACAGTGTTTTATGCTTGATCGACAATGCAAAGCATATCCGATGGGCACAATACTTTGCACACACGTTCAACTAGGTGGAATCAACTTACTTGCAAAGTGGCATGCCCATCCCATAAGTGCTTGATCGGATAACATACCTAGCAGCGTGTTCTTTTACGGATGTGCATGACACTAGAGCAAAAATAGTATTTAATGCTCGATCGACCATGCAAAGCATATCCGATGGGCACAATACTTTTCCTACACCTTAACCTAGGTGGTATTGAAATGTTCTCAAAGAGGCACACCCATCCGATAAGTACTTGGTCAGATAACATACCTAAGAGCATGTTTTTTTGCGGATGTGCATATCACTACGGGAAAAACGTTGTATAATGTGTAATCGACCATGCAGAGCATATCCGATGGTGACAATACTTTGCACACATCTCAACCTAGTTGAAACGGACTTGCATGCAAACTAGAGCCCCCATCCGATAAATACTTGTTTAATTAACACACTTAGGACCATGTTTTTATATGGTTGTGCATGACACTAAGGCAAAAACCGTATTTTATGCTTGATCGACAATGCAAAGCATATCCGATGGGCACAATACTTTGCACACAGCTTCAACCAGGTGGAATTGACTTACATGCAAAGTGGCATTCCCATCGCATAAGTACTTGATTGGATAACACACCTAGTAGCGTGTTTTTTTAACGGATGTGCATGATATGAGCAAAAATAGTATTTAATGCTCGATCGACCATGCAAAGCATATCTGATGGGAACAATACTTTTCCTATGCCTTAACCTAGGTGGTATTGAAATTTTGTCAAAGAGGCACACCCATCTGATAAGTAGTACTTGGTTACATAATATACCTAAGGGCGTGTTTTTTTGCAGATGTGCATATCACTACGGGAAGAACATTGTATAATGCATAATCGACCATGCAGAGCATATCCGATGGTGACAATACTTTGCACGCATCTCAACCTAGTTGAAATGGACTTGCGTAAAAAGTGGAGCCCCCATCCAATAAGTACTTGTTTGATTAACACACTTAGGACCGTGTTTTTTCATGGTTGTGCATGACACTAAGGCAAAAACGGTGTTTTATGCTTGATCGACAATGCAAAGCATATCCGATGGGCACAATACTTTGCACACACCTTCAACTAGGTGGAATTGACTTACATGCAAAGTGGCACATGCATCCCATTAGTGCTTGATTGGATAACATACCTAGCAGGCTTGTGTTTTTTTACGGATGTGCATGACACTAGAGCAAAAATAGTATTTAATGATCGATCGACCGTGCAAAGGATAACTTGGCATGTCCATCTGATGAGTACTTGATCGGATAACTTCTCCCACCAATAAATTAAATACTAATTAAAAATTATAATAAATGAATAGATTAATCAAAAGAGACTAATATTTATGTAATTGTTGCTACTGCAGCTTGCTTGCAAAGGACTCTCACAAAGGAGATGGCTATAGATTTTGTTCCAGGGATGGATGTGATTTTATGTAGCAAAGAGAAGTAGTTGCATTTGCTACAATCCATGATTGTGATCCCAATTCAGTTTGCCACTTTCGAAGACTTGGCGAAGATAAGGTGGCAGTTACTGTATCAAAGATTCTTAGCGCACATGTTGAGCTAAAGTATAAATGTGGAGATATGGAAACACTTGGAGATGTTATGCCCTACAATACATCCAACAAATCAAAAGGTCGCCTACCATCGACTTTGAGAATACGAGCTGATAATTACTGGCGAGAAAATAAGAATGTACTCATGTTTGCATTCTGCTCCATGCTAGTTGCTCATCGAGTCTTCAATGAGGTCGAATGTGGATTTTTGTATGTTGGGCATATACATGAGGATATCGATCACGGTTTTAGCACAGTCTCAAGGGAGCTTAAATGCAAGGATGTGGAGACAATAGATGAATTGGTAAGAAGATGTGGCAGGCAAGTTGGTGGTCATAAGGAAAGTACAGTATGTGAGAGGCTCGAAAGAATGTATGATTGAAAGAGCTTCATTCTACCTTTCATAAAAACGGGTGGTGATGCATTGACAGGTCATACCAATCCACACTACTTTCGTTTTTTTTTAAAAGACGAAAAACCCATAATGTAATGGCAACCGTATTCTCATGATACAAAATGGAAACCTGAAGAACCTTACAGTCTCTTAACTTTAATTCCCAGCAAGGAAAGGTATCCAACATGGGCTCCTATACAAGAATTCAATGAGAGGTCTAATTGTGAAATAGAAGGATTAAAAGCATTTATTACATACAAAGAGGAAATGCTTTGGAGATATCCTGATTCAAAGCCTACTTGGAGAGAACACACTATCACTGTAATTAACAAGACATGAAATTTAATAAAGGACCTTGAGAGAATGCGAGGCTCAAAGGATGTCAAGGAAGAATGCAATATGTTTTGGCCAAATGTTCATAACGATTTGCGCCCAGCTCCAGTCTTTGAAAATGAATTTGTATCATTACTCGCACGTCCATATTGTCGACCCAAGAAGAGAGAGTTTATGCCACAAGTAGATATAGAGGTCGATTGTTTTGTTGTGGTTCGGCCATCGGATGATGAATATGAGAATGTGAAGTTTTGGGTTGCAAAAGTAGTTGATGTGCAAAGAGATGACCAAGGGAGAGCTACAACATTTATAGCGGTATGGTATGAGCCAAAGGGCAGGAAGGAGAATATGGATAACAACACATTGTATACTAATTCTATAATGAAGGAGTGGGTCCCAAATGATGAAGCAGTCTCTCAAGTTTCGACGGAGACAATCATAGTGTCTTGGAATTCAAGGGCAAAGAAATCAAAGAAGCGCATGGGATATGAGGTAGAAGGAAAAATAAAAATACCACAACAAACTATTTTGCATATACATGAATTTTTAAGGATGCTCACCATGGAGGAAGTAGAAGGAGACAGCGCAAATGAAGAATGTCCATGATTAAAGCTTTGTATTGAAGTCCATTGAAGGATTTTATTTGCGTACTAGGCAAGGAGCCAATCCAAGACAATTATAATCAGAGTCATCACCTCCTATGTCAAATGAGAGTCAAAATATGCACTGGATGTCACCCAAGGGTCAAGGCTTGCCAAGACAATAGGGAGTTAATGCAGATGGCACCTGGCAAGGGACTATCACATTGAGCAATAAGACAATGGGGAGTCAATGCACCGAAGGGGCAAGGCTTGGCAAGATAACATGTGGGAGTTAATGCAGATGGCTCCTATATTTTGCACTGGATGTCACCCAAGGGTCAAGGCTTGGCAAGACAATAGGGAGTTAATGCAGATGCCACTTAGCAAGGGACTATCGCATTGAGCAATAAGACAATGGGGAGTCAATGCACCCAAGGGGCAAGGCTTGGCAAGACAAGTGGGAGTCAAATTATGCAGATGGCACTTGGCAAGGGACTGTTGTGGCATTGAGCAATAAGACAATGGGGAGTCAAATTATGCAGATGGCACGAATTGAGGCTCTTTAAGAGCAACAATTTAAATTGTAAACATATGTTCAATCTATATCATTTTGGATAGAAAGACTCTAGCTGAGAGCAACGTCTCTCAATGTAATCATATAATAATAGCTATAATTGCTATTATACCTCTTTGGTTCAATACAAAACTTGGGTCTTATGGCATCATGTCTTTTTTCTATTTATTAAAAGTTTTAAAAATTTTGTGCATATTGCGAGTGACAATGTTATTTTCATGAAATATTTAAGTCTCCTTTCATGGATTTATAAATTTATCACGTCAACGAAAAACGTCAAGGAAAAATATTAAAAATAATTAAATTAACAAATAACTTAGATATAGCTAGAATTTCTAATATAGGATTATTTCAAATTCTTGCATGTTGGTGCAAAAGTATAAATTGAAAAAACAATATTTTTATGTGAATATGATAGTGCCACAAAGTGAAATTTTGATTTGGGAAGGAAAAACGTCAAGGAAAAATATTAAAAATAATTAAATTAACAAATAACTTAGATATAGCTAGAATTTCTAATATAGGATTATTTCAAATTCTTGCATGTTGGTGCAAAAGTATAGATTGGAAAAACAATATTTTTATGTGAATATGATAGTGCCACAAAGTGAACTTTTGATTTGGGAAGAATATTTTCAGAAAGTAAAATTTTGATTTGGTAAGGATATTTTCACAAAGTAAAGTTTTCATTTGGGAAGGATTTTTGGGCTTCGTCCAAAAACAACACAAAAAGTCCAAAATTAATGAAATAGGTGTTAATATCATCACCATGGTAGGAAATGATGCCAACAATATTACCCCCCTTGATTTAATGTGATTCCAATCTTCTTTGATTTTGCATACAAGGTCCCCCCTGCTCCTTCTCTCATCTATTACCCTACTCATCTGCTCCATTACTTACCTCTTTTTACCTCTTCATCATCACCATGATAGGAAGCGATGCAAACTATAATACCCCCGGATTCAACACGATTCTAATTTTCTCTAATTTTGAATATAAGGTCATTGTGTTGCACTCATTAGGAAGTGAAATGCCTCCTCTTATGCATAGTCTTTGTAATCTCCATTGATTCCCCCCACATCTCCAGGTTGCAACCTTGGATGGATTGCATGTAGCTAGCCTCTTTATGGATGTGCTCTATGAATTTTTTGGAGATGTTGATGAAGGGCTAAGCCTTTTTTAGGGAAGAGTTTTCTCATGTTATTGTTGGACCCGCATTCAGTCTCCTATAATTGTGCATGGTCTTCTCAATGAGGGTTGTAACCACTCTGCAACTTTTTCTCAATGAGGGTTGTAACCACTCTGCAATGGTTGAGTGGTTATCCTCACTAGATGTAATCTTTTGGGATGTCGCGAATGGCTAAGTGGTCAGCCTCGTCAGATGTAAACTTTTGTTCCAACAACGATAATATATTACTTTTATGGCAAAAATTTCCTTGGATATAATCTCATTTGTTCAATTTTTTCTTGGTGGCTCTCAACAATTATTGAGTTGTTATAAACTGTATTTGGATGTAGATGTCTCTTTTGTTCAATTTTTTCACCATGAAGACTCTCAACGATTGCTAAGTTTTACAAACTATCTTTGGATATAAATGTAATCTCTTTTGTTCAACTTTTGCTCAATGAGGCTCTTAGCAATTGTTGCTAACTTGTTAGTTTTTATAACTTCTTCATCTTCTTGTGCAGGGTCCTTAAACAAGGGACAACATATATCAATGTATGAAAACTAAAATCTTTACTTATTATATTGACATTATTTTAATTACTTTCAAATATCTCAGGGGGCGCTCTAGTAGCCCAGATATATTGCTCCTCAGTAATCAACCCATCGTTATAGAAGTGCCTCCATGTATCTCCTCTGCAATGGTGGCAGTCGTAGGTTGTCTCGACAGGAGTAGGGTACCTGCCCATGATATCAAGCTACAAGATGACACAATTTGCGGAGGGATTAGTACAAAGAAACAACCTCCTAATAAAATACATAAACAATATAATTTGAGATCGATACTTACAAATTGGGCCTTCCATGATTCAACACCCCCTGCTCCAAAATGCATGCTTCCATATTGCTCCATTTGGATCCTTCTTGCCTCCACGTGTTGCAGACAGGGTTCCTCCTTTGTTGACTTCATTGCTTTCTTCCACTCATGCTTGTGAGTGGTGTGGGGCAGGCCCCTTGGTGGTTGACCTCCCTCGAGCCTGGCAAGCTCCGCGAGTGCCTGCCTCTTAAGCGAAGATCTTTTATTGCTAAGTATCGTAACTTGGCCCATTTCTTTGTGAACCGAACATTGGGGGGGTTAGGATACCTAGAGTGAATAGTAGCGAGGCTCTCCTCAACCAACCTCTTTGGATGGTCTTTGTAGTGAATAAAGCAATCTCTATAATTGTTAGCAATTACAGAGCGCATAAAGGACATGATGTCCTTCCCCCATCCATCCATCAAGATGCATCCTATCTAAGTGATGTTATAGTAGATCGTACCATCACCCAGAGGCACGTCTAAATCATCTGAATCATCCTCTTCCCCACCACCCTCGGGGGGGTCGCTCATCATATGTAACCCTATCACATGAGTTCAACAGAAGGATATTTTTAATTTCTAACTTTTACAAAAGTTAATTTACATAAGGGGTTATTTAAAACAATTTTAGAAAAAAATTATAGATTTGTATAGAAAAAGGATACATCTTATTAATGAAAAATTTACAGATAAGGGATTTTACAAATATGCCTTGAATGCACGTGATATAGAGGGTTTATATATAGTGACCCCCCGAGCCACCACCACCCCTCCCAAAGCACTATGCCATGCATCCCCCACTGCTCTCCCTACTACTACGCCCGCTACTGTGTTGTATCGAGCTAGTATGCTAGCCACTCATAGCTAGAGAAGCGACTCTTGATTGCACGGATATATGTGGACTACTCGTAGTTGGAGAACCGAGTCTCGACTACACAGGAGTACGCCGACAGCTCTGTGAGGCAGAAGGGCCTCTTGACAGCATGGGGGAAGGGGCTATTGATGGCATGGGGGAAGGGGCTCGACTCTGTAGCTGGGTGGGCTCTGTTGACTCTACTAGGGTAATCTCAGCTGGTGTGGGGTTGGGCTAGTTTGCAATCTGTAGTGCCGACTCCTAGGGGGTGCTTAGAGTACTCGACATGTAGCCGTATAACTCCCCAGGACTGGGAGGGTGCCCCAAAAGGTCATATAACTCCCAAAAGATGGTCTCCCAAAGATTAGGTGAGCTTGAAGAGCTTCCTAGCCACATGATGAACTGGAAAAAAGAAAAAAAGAAACTCGAAAAGGACATGTGTCCGACACAAAAGCACAACACTAGTACCAAAAACATTCATTTCTTAGATACGACAAAGGAAAAATCCAAAGAGAGAAATTTTCAAAGAAGATCAACCATAAAGAGACTTACCTTGGATAAAGGTATGGAAGCTTCTTGTCCTTCTTCAAAGCTGCTTCTCTTTCTTCTCTTTCTTCTTCACCCTTTGCTTCTCTTTCTTCTCTTCCTTGTTCACCCTCTTCTCTTGTGTGCTTGGAGATGATTGTGTAAGCTTGGAGATAAGTGTGGGTGCTTGGAGATAAGTGTGGATGCTTGGAACTATGTCTATTAATAGCAAAGCAAGCTGCACGATGCAAAAAGTATGTGAAGAAAAGCAACCGCAATAAAAGTAGGTTTGAAAATCGCGTCTATAAGCACGTCTAATTATCCATCTAAATGCTCGTCTAATTGCACGTCTACAACATGGTGTAGATGTGCCTATAGACACACACCATAGAACAGATGCGGTATTAGACGCACCATAGAGATTTAAGATTAAATATTTGATACAAGAGGAAATTTTTTGGGTTGTTTATTTTAAGGATGTCTTCATCTTCAACAAGTAGCTCTAGTGAGGATGAATCCCTCCGTATCCACCATCGTGAAATGTGGTTGGAGCAAAAAATCAAATGTATGTGTGATTGATGTCGAGGAAACATGTATCGTGCATGCAAGCTTACACTCAATCACATCTCAAAGTATGGAGAATGGGATGTGACCGTAAACATGGTAAGTGTTAAAGAGTTAAGGTTGATTGAGATACCTATGGGTGTTCATATGTTTGAGTTACGATCCCATTTTGATTTGATACAAGATGCAATGCCACACCTGCATATGTTGCCCTATGCTCGTCGTGAGGAGGTGAAGCATCGATGATATGAGGCAGGATCTTCAGGAGGGACTGTTACGAATGCATGGAGTGATGGTGATAGTAGCCCTCTGCCATTACCTCATGAAGCCATGGAGGAGGAGGTGTTTGATGATATGGTGCGGGATTTATATGTCCATCAATCTGAAGTGAGGGATGATAGCATGGAGCAAGATATATCTTTTTCACACTCCTTTAGGTCTCCACTTGGTCCGGAGACACAGTATCAGTTAGGTCCCTTTCCCTCTCTTACTCCCACTGCTACTCCTCGCTCTGGAAGCACTCGCGCAGCTTCCACTCCTTTAGACTCTGCTACCGTCAGTCCCCCTTACTCATCAGGGGATCTCTCCTATCAAATCACATCGGCGGTATCAAGATGCCCAAAAGAAGCAGGCGGTGATCAATGAGTTAAAACAAAGATACCCTAATCTGCCAAATGTGGAGTTTAATGATGATTATATGCGAGAGCGCATGGGTTTGGTCCTGAAGCATCGTAGATCAACCTTGCATACTTCCATTACAAAGGGGTTGGCTAAACCTAGCTGGGCAGACAAAGCTGATTGGAAGTACTTCAAGAAGCAACATAGGGACCATCCCAAAATGTTCGAGGGTCAGAGGAGGGCTGCGAAGAGACGGCTTGACATCGTAGGTACTTCGCACTTTGGTGCAGGTGGACGGTATGCATTCGAGGCAACCGTGGTAAGTCTACTTCTTCCCATTTAATGTATTGTTCTATTTGTTTTACTTACATATTACATGCACTTTAGCTAACTCTAACTCTCGTAAATTGGATCCACAGCAAGCTGCGATGGGTCTTCTTCTTATAGATGCAGAGACGTGGCGCGCATTTCGGATAGGAACAAAGCCGTGGTTCATTAAGCAAGAGGCAATGGGAGCGACGGTCGATTGGGCTGAGGTGGACGGTATAAGTTTACTTCTACTTGTAATCTCACTTTTTAATTTAAGTTCCAATCTAATTTTCGATTTATATGGTTCACTCTTAGGGTCAAAGCTCAACCGTCCCATCATCGGAGGCGAGCGATCAATAGGGCCAAGGATTGGACACAGGTGGCGAGGATGAGGGAGAAGATGCAGGTGTCAAGGACCAAGGAACAGGACAACAAGACGAAGATGATTCGGATTCGGATGAGTAGTGGTAGTAGCATTTTGTATATCTGCTCGTTTGAGCAATTTTGTATCGCCCTTTCGACCATTTTGTATATCCGCTCGTTTGAGCAATTTTGTATCGCCCTTTCGATAGGGTAATTTTGTTACAAACACTGTTGTATATGTCCGACATATATATGCATTTGTTCCACTCAAACCCTATCTATTGCGTACGCAACAACTTCAAAACAAAATTTAATCATAAATCTTTCCAAAAAACTCATCAACAAAAAAAAACAATCTATTACAAATTTCTCTCTCAACCTCAAAATCACTCAAACCTCCCTACCTATTGCGTACGCAACAACTTCAAAGCAAAATTTAATCATAAATCTCTCCAAAAAACTCCTTTAAAAAAAAAGAAATCTATTACACATTTCTCTCTCAACCTGAAAACCACTCAAACCTCCCTACCTATTGCATACGCAACAACTTCAAAACAAAAATTAATCATAAATCTCTCCAAAAAACTCTTCTCACAACACTTTATTACAAATTTCTCTTTCAACCTCAAAACTACTCAAACGTCCCTACCTATTGCATATGCAACAACTTCAAAACAAAATATAATCATAAATCTTTCCAAAAAACTCTTCTCACGACACTTTATTAATATAAGAAATCCATTTATAATATTTTTACTCCATTATATAATAAATTTTTATTAACTAATGTTAAAATATAATTTTGCTAAAAATATATATTATTAATCTATAAATTAATATAAATATTATATAATTATTATATAAATAAATATATAAATACATTAATTAAAAAAATATAACTTGAAAGGGAGGTCTTCTAGCATATGTGCTTTATATAATACTTATTCTTAAAACAATGAAGAATTAGTGAATATATTGCTATTCTATACATTATTAACTTAAAAACTAATATAAATATAAATTTATTATTATATAAATTTAAATAAATATATAAATAATTAATATTATACATTAATAACATTTAAAATTATGTAGATTATATACTAATAACCTTTCAGTTTTAAAAGTAGTCAATAGAAGAATTGAATTAATTTTAAAAATAAGAGAAGATTAAAATTTACACACTTACTTTTAGCATGTATGCTTTTATTCCATGTGTATAACACTTGTTAGTTAGTCAAAGAATGAAAAATTAGATAATGTATTTGTAAGGTAGGTATTTAAAACCATAGAATCTAGAAGAGGTTTATCATACTTACTTATCTTTATTACTATGTGTAATACTTTGCGAAAACCTTAAACAAAGTTTAAGGCTTTGCACAAATCTACAGTATCATTGCATCCATATCAGTTTTTTACTTTAGCAATCACCAGATATCCATGGTATCCATGATATGGAATACATATTTCTTGTGAATATTTCTTATTACATACTTTTTCATTTCTTCTGATACACCATGCAGCATGACTATAAGAAAATATGAATCGGTGTGCTTTTAGCCTATGTACTTGTCCCTAATCAGTAGGATACTTTGACTAGGTACACTTATAACTACTTAAAGTAAAGCCTTTGCAAAGGATCGTACCTTCTGATACACCATGTAGCATGAATGTAAGAAAATATGAATCGGTGTCCTTTTAGCCTATGTGCTTGTCCCTAATCAGTAGGATACTTTGACTAGGTAGACTTATACTTACTTAAAGTAAAGCCTTTGCAAAGAATCGTACCTATAAACAAAACACTTTGGAAAGCATATAACATATAGTCTATATATATCTAAACTAAATACTTTAGAATGCATATTTTATATAGTCTATATATCTTAAATCTTACATCCTACATCTTAAATCCTAAAGTTCCCTAAATCTTAGGTTATACAATCTAAGCTCTTAAACTTATATAACAGTTATAATCCCTAAACCTTAAACCCTAACCCCTATAACTTAAATTCTAAAACCTAATTTTCAATTCTAAACCCTAGATTCTAGACTCTAAGCTCATGATCTTATATACTAAACCCTAAAACCTAAATCCTAAATCCTAAACCCTAAAACAATAATTTTAAACCAATGCTTAATGCTAAACCCTAAACCCTAGATTTTAAACCCTAAACCCTAAACCCTAAATCCTAAACCCTAAACCCTAAATCCTACACCCTAAACCCTAAAAACATAATCATAAACATGAAACCCTAAACACTAAATCTTAAATCCTAAGCCCTAAATCCTTAACCCTAAATACTAAACCCTAAACCCTAACCCTAAAATACAATCAAAATTTTATGATTTTTTTCAATTTGTGCAATACGTTTAATATATCCTCCAAATTGTTGCAAGTCGAATAGGTTAATGGTGCACTCAACCTATTGCAAATATCAAGGAATTTTCTTGATTTGTGCAACAGATAGGATATATCCCCCAACTTGTTGCTCAAGCAATAGGTTGGGGGATATATCCAACAACAGGCCTCAGTTGGGGTAACCCCAACCTATTGCACAAATCAAGAAAATTCTTGATTTGTGCAACAGGTTGGATATACCTCCCAACCTATTGCTCGAGCAACAGGTTGGGGGTATATCCAACCTTGCACAAATCAAGAAAATTCTTGAGTTGTAGGTTGGATATATTCCCCAACTATATATCAAATTGTTGCACAAATAAGAAAAATTCTTGATTTGTGCAACAGGTTGGATATATCCCCCAACCTGTTGCTTGATATATCCAACCTGTTGCTCAAGCAATAGGTTGGGCGATATATCCAACCTGTTGCACAAATTAAAAAAATTCATTAAATTTTGGTTTTATTTTAGGGTTAAGGATTAGGATTTAGGATTTAAGATTTAGGGTTTAGGATTTAGAGTTTAGGGTTTAAGGTTTAGGATTTATTGTTTAGGAGTTTAGGATTTAGGGTTTAGGTTTAGGAATTAAATATTTAGAGTTTAAGATTTACGATGGTTAAGATGTTTTGGTATTTTTTATTTAAAGTTTAGGATGTAGGGTTTAGGTTTAATGCCTTCTCTGCTAGTTTTGATATAGAAGTTATTAAGTAATAATAAGGTTCTCGCAAGGAAGAAACAAAAGTGGCTATCTTAGAGAGGATGGTAGATTGGAGAGCATTCATAGAGCCACATTTACAAACAGGAGATGATGCCCTAATAGGACACACAAATCCACACTATTTTCAGTTTCACATGCATAATAATATTCCAGTGATGCAATGGAAGCACTACTCAGTAGATGGAGATCATTTATTGAGTGAGTCATATGCTTTATTACAACGAATAATTCCATTAGAGGAAACTAGATTTGTTCTTGCAAAAGACAAATCACTTGACATAGATGAAATGAAAGGCTTGAAAGACTTCATTAAACATCTTCAAAGTATGATGCAGAAATATCTTGAGCAATCAACTAAGAATTTGGAGACAATTAAATCAACTGAAGCACTTATCCAATCTTTAGAAAGACAAGAAAACTTAATGAGCATTGAATATTGTGAATCCTTTTGGCTTGAACAAGCTAGGTCACCAAGTTTTCCTTTGGATATAAATATGTCAGTAGATATGGAGGAAGCAGAGGAATGCCTTTTACCTCAAAAATATTGTGGCAGCAAGGGAGACAAAACCTTACCAGAGTTTATACCATCTAATGAGATTGAAGAGGGTCTATTTGTTACAGTTTGGGCATCTTATCCAGGTTCAGAGTTGGATGACCAAGGTGGCCCAATTTGGGTTGCAAAGGTTGCTAAGATAGAAAGGGATGACAAGGAAACTCCTATAACATTTACAACTTTATGGTATGAACCAAAGCCATTGAAAAATCTCCCGAGAATATATACAATAAAACAACTCTATGAGGGATGCTTGCAAAAGAAATGTGAATGGATTCCAAATAATGAGGGATTAGTAGAGGTGGAAGTCAGTAGCATTATTCATTGCTGGAAATCGAGGACACGAAGTTTTATAAAGAAGCATGGATACAATGTTGAAAAATGTATCACAATCCCTGATCCAAGTCGTGTCCATATTAAACATCATTTGGCAAGACTTGACCCATCAAGCGCAAATACATTACATGAATCTGATGACTCTGAACGAGATTCAGATGCATAAGATAATGTTTTGTATGCTTTTTTCCATACAAATGGTGTATCTATACACCACCAATAAGATAATTTATTGTATGATTTGTTTTTCAAAAAAAGGGTGTATCCATACACCACTATATTGAATTCAACAAACTCTTTTTTTTCAAAAAAATGGTGTATCTATACACCACTTATATGTTGAATTCAACAAACTCTTTTCATATGGTGTCATATTTTCACTTCATAGTGTTAAAATTGAACTTGAGTCAGGAGACTAATATTATTATTATTATAGTTATTGGATGGGGGCACCATGCATGAGTTTGGGAATTATAGCTTCACTGAGCTATTTTTTTTAAAATTAGAGCTCACCACTTGACTTTTTAGCTTAATAAGGTCATATTTGTATATAAGTGACCCATTTAGTGCTCTAAAAAACCCAATTTTTTAGCTCACTAAGTGAAGTTGAGTGGAGAGGATATGCTCCAAAAAAAAGTCCAAACCAAGAGAGAAAGGCTAAAAATTTTGAATAGTGTGTTGATGGTACTAGTTCATGGATAGATTCAAGGAGAAATGGGATTTAAATGGAGAGGATAATAGGCTAATCTTGTACTAAGGAGATTAGTGCTTAATCATTGCCTTTATCCATTCTCAATTTTGTATCTTTCTTGCTTGACCCCCTTAAAGACAAACTTGGATAGATCTATAAGTCTATGCAGATCTCTTTTTTGTAGGGAGAGGACTCCAAAATCTCCATTTTCAAATGGTCCATGCATCAAACCTAAAGAGGAAGGTCATTTGGGTGCCACTACAAGGTACAAGTCGTTTTTTGATAGAAATACCGACCTTTTTTACACTAATTTAAAAAAAAAGGCGCAAAAGTTGTTATTTTTTTCGCTATTAACGTTGAAAAACATGAGTCGCTATATAAGCATGGGTATATAATGACACTGGTAAAGGTTGGTATATACCAACATTGGTAAAGCATCGGTATAAACCGACCCTTAACAAAATTTTTTTAAAAAAAATAGTGGGGCGAAACAGGCCTTGCTGTGGTCTTATTTTGCACCACTAATGTTTAGTTTTTTGCATTACAAAAGAATGTCTACAAGCAAATAGGCGAGATAAAACTCTCAAACCTTGCTTGTGAAAAGGGTGATACAAAATTGCTCAAATGAGTTGACAAACAAAAGCATATACATGCCGAGGTATATACAACCTTGTTTGTTACAAAATTTTCCTTTCGAAAAGGGTAATACAAAATCGCTCAAATGAGCCGACAGGCAAAAGCATATGCATGCCGAAGTATATACAAACTACAGACTCATGCCTAAGGCATGGACCCTTTTGTCGTAACACCCCCAGTTAATGACGACCAGTGGACCCACACCCTCATGGCCAAGATTTGATAACACCTATTTCATTAATTTTGGACTTTTTCACTTGTTTTTGGATGAAGCCCAAAAATCCTTCCCAAATGAAAACACTACTTTGTGAAAATATCCTTCCCAAATCAAAATTTTACTTTCTGAAAATATTCTTCCCAAATCAAAAGTTCACTTTGTGGCACTATCATATTCACATAAAAATATTGTTTTTTCAATCTATACTTTTGCACCAATATGCAAGAATTTGAAATAATCCTGTATTAGAAATTCTAGCTATATCTAAGTTATTTGTTAATTTAGTTATTTTTAATATTTTTCCTTGACGTTTTTCCTTAATGTGATAAATTTATAAATCCATGAAAGGAGACTTAAATATTTCATGAAAATAACATTGTCACTCGCAATATGCACAAAATTTTTAAAACTTTTAATAAATAGAAAAAAGACATGATGCCATAAGACCCAAGTTTTGTATTGAACCAAAGAGGTATAATAGCAATTATAGCTATTATTATATGATTACATTGAAAGATGTTGCTCTCAGCTAGAGTCTTTATATCCAAAATGATATAGATTGAACATATGTTTACAATTTAAATTGTTGCTCTTAAAGAGCCTCAATTCGTGCCATCTGCATAAATTGACTCCCCATTGTCTTATTGCTCAATGTCACGACAGTCCCTTGCCAGGTGCCATCTGCATAATTTGACTCCCACTTGTCTTGCCAAGCCTTGCCCCTTGGGTGCATTGACTCCCCATTGTCTTATTGCTCAATGCGATAGTCCCTTGCCAGGTGCCATCTGCATTAACTCCCTATTATCTTGCCAAGCCTTAACCCTTGGGTGACATCCAGTGCAAAATACAGGTGCCATCTGCATTAACTCCCACAAGTTGTCTTGCCAAGCCTTGCCCCTTGGGTGCATTGACTCCCCATTGTCTTATTGCTCAATGTGATAGTCCCTTGCTAGGTGCCATCTGCATTAACTCCCTATTGTCCTTGCAAGCCTTGACCCTTGGGTGACATCTAGTGCATATTTTGACTCTCATTTGACATAGGAGGTGATGACTCTGATTATAATTGTCTTGGATTGGCTTCTTGCCTAGTACCCAAATAAAATCCTTCAATGGACTTCAAATATACAAAGCTTTAATCATGGATATTCTTCATTTGCACTGTCTCCTTCTACTTCCTCCATGGCGAGCATCCTTAAAAGTTCATGTATATGCAAAATAGTTTGCTGTGGTATTTTTATTTTTCCTTCTACCTCATATCCCATGCGCTTCTTTGATTTCTTTGCCCTTGAATGCCACGACACTATGATTGTCTCCGTCGAAACTTGAGAGACCGCTTCATCATTTGGGACCCACTCCTTCATTATACAATTAGTATACAATGTCTTGTTATCCATATTCTCCTTCCTGCCCTTTGGCTCATACCATACCGCTGTAAATGTTGTAGCTCTCGCTTGGCCATCTCTTTGCACATCAACTACTTTTGTAACCCAAAACTTCACATTCTCATATTCATCATCCGATGGCCGAACCACAACAAAACAATCAACCTCTATATCTACTTGTGGCATAAACTCTCTCTTCTTCAGTCCACAATATGGATATGGGAGTAATGATACAAATTCATTTTCAAAGACTGGAGTTGGGCGCAAATCGTTATGAACATTTGGCCAAAACATATTGCATTCTTCCTTAACATCCTTTGAGCCTCGCATTCTCTCAAGGTCCTTTATTAAATTTCGTGTCTTGTTAATTACAGTGGTAGTGTGTTCTCTCCAAGTAGGCTTCGAATTAGGATATCTCCGGAGCATTTCCTCTTTGTATGTAATAAATGCTTTTAATCCTTCTATTTCACAGTTAGACCTCTCATTGAATTCTTGTATAGGAGCCCATGTTGGATACCTTTCCTTGCTAGGAATTGAAGTTAAGAGACTGTAAGGTTCTTTAGGTTCCCATTTTGTATCATGAGAATACTGTTGCCATTGCATTACAAGTTTTTCATCTTTAAAAAAAAAATGAAAGTAGTGTGGATTGGTATGACCTGTCAATGCATCACCACCCGTTTGTATGAAAGGTAGAATGAAGCTCTTCCAATCATACATTCTTTCGAGCCTCTCACATACTGTACTTTCCTTACGACCACCAACTTGCCTACCACATCTTTTTACCAAGTCATCTATTGTTTTCACATCCTTGCATTTAAGCTCCCTTGAGACTGTGCTAAAAACCTGATCGATATCCTCATGTGTATGCCCAACATACAAAAATCCACATTTGACCTCATTGAAGATTCGATGAGCAACTAGCATGGAGCAGAATGCAAACATGAGTATATTCTTATTTTCTCGCCAGCAATTATCAGCTTGTATTCTCAAAGCCAGTGGTAGGCGACCTTTTTCTGCATGTATATTGCGAATTGCCTTCATAATAGATGTTAGAACTTGATTGCTATCATGTAGATGCAAGGAATCAATCCATATATCTGCAAAGAGCTTAATTCCATGCACTAACACTCCACATAGATGTGTCTTTAGAAAGTGCTTTCCTTGTAATCTAGGTGGAGTGGTATCAAAACAAGGCAATGTTGTTGTATTCTGATCCATGCCATCTACAATAAGGCACATGTAGTCATCGGGATGGGAAATAGCTTGCTCCTTCCAAAATGCATCTTTTTGTCTGGAATGTCGAATAAGGTCATGATGAGATTTTTGGTTTTTTTTGTATAATTCCCTTTGATTTGGACATGTTGCACTCTCAATCGCTCGCTTTAAATCATCACAGACATTGCACTTTGACATTTTTTGCCTCCTTGGGATTTTAAGATATCCAAAGTTCTTCTTCCAAAGAGTATACAAAGTATGAGAAGAAGCTACGGCATCCCCTCTTTGCCTTTGCTTTTCTACAATAGAGTCAAATACTTCGAGCTTTGTCAAGCCCATTGGAAGGTGCATTTCAGTGATCGCGTCATCGTTAGGGAGTTTGGTAGATATATGGGGTTGAGGTAAAGCATTTTCATGTATGAAGTCTTGCAAAATTGCTGCTACCTTGACAGTTGAGATTCTTTGGACCTTCCTCTATTACCATGAATGCTAAATTTGTTGCCGCCCTTTGCCTTGGTCACTAAATCCCAATATGTACCATGGGATAATCCAGTAATATTGCAATATGCCTTATTGCAAATCCTTTTTCCATTTACGAGAGGTTTTACCTTTTGTCTTGAACTTAGCCTTTTATTGCCATTCTGAAGAAAGAAAGAAAGACTTGTGAGAAGGTATTCATTTCTTTTGCTTCCTCTTCTTTGCCACACATGTCCTCTACATTCCCTGATGTTTGCAAGATCAATGAAGCGCATACATCCTCGCTTGCAACATAGATATCCCAAGGCATTTAACATGTTCTCCTCCTTCATTACTCTCTTCCTCTTTGGTTGCTTTTGTGGATCTGCCTGGATTCGCTTTCTCTTCATGCATATGTATGACCGTTTTTGTTCCTCGGGCACGTTGTTATCTATATTTATGCACTTCTTCTCCTCACATTTGTTTGTAACCAAGCATCCAGGATTGGTCGTTGCATCCTTGTCCATATCACAATCAAAGTTAAATATTAAATAATCCTCTATTGATCTCATCCTCGTTTTTAACATACTCTTAGGACCATTCAATGAATTCAATATTCTACGAGAGTATTGAGAACCTTGAAACTCTTCCACTCCTAAGAGAACATCACTCATTGGGACATCTTGCATGGCTTTCACAAATCCACAAGCTTTATTGACACCAAGTTTGTTAATATGCATGAACTCATCCACAATTGACAAGACATCGCTATTGAAACCTTTGCCCTTCTCACTGTGCAAGAATTCATCCACCCTAGATAAGGCTTCGCTTCTAAAATCATTTTGTTTCTCGGAACCAATGAACTCATCCACTCCAGATAAGATGCCACTTCTATAATTGAGTATATTGAAATCATCCACATTTGAAGTGATAGAGCCTGGCACATGGGCATGCTTTTTAGGTCCTTTGGTATTGTAGTATACCTTGTCTTTATCATTGAAAACCACGTGCCTCTTTCTCATGTTTAAAAATTGCATGCTCCATCTCATATTCTTGCCTACCTCATAGTAGGGATCACATAAGGATGTTATGTTATCAACCATACCATCATCAGTGACTTTTAGAATCCTCATCTGTGCAAATGACCATTGCTCCACTTGTTCAAATCCCAATACTTCACCTTCTGCTACAGTCTTATTTGCAAATGATCTCATCTGTAAAATGTCCCCTATAGTAAAATCCAAGGTGGTGCACTTTGTATTCTTGATAATGTATGTTGCATAAGTCTCATCTTTGTCCCATGCTATAAATGATTTGTTGGATGTATTGTAGGGCATAACATCTCCAAGTGTTTCCATATCTCCACATTTATACTTTAGCTCAACATGTGCGTTAAGAATCTTTGATATAGTAATTGCCACCTTATCTTCGCCAAGTCTTCAAAAGTGGCAAACTGAATTGGGATCACTATCATGGATTGTAGCAAATGCAACTACTTCTCTTTTGCTACATAAAATCACATCCATCCCTGGAACAAAATCTATAGCCATCTCCTTTGTGAGAGTCCTTCACAAGCAAGCTGCAGTAGCAACAATTACATAAATATTAGTCTCTTTTTAATAATCTACTCATTTATTATAATTTTTAACTAGTACTTAATTTATTGGTGGGAGAAGTTATCCGATCAAGTACTCATCAGATGGACATGCCAAGTTATCCTTTGCATGGTCGATCGAGCATTAAATACTATTTTTGCTCTAGTGTCATGCACATCTGTAAAAAAACACGAGCCTGCTAGGTATGTTATCCAATCAAGCACTTATGGGATGGGTGTGCCACTTTGCATGTAAAAAAACACGGTCCTAGGTGTGTTATTCAAACAAGTACTTATCGGATGGGGGATCCACTTTGCACGCAAGTCCGTTTCAACTATGTTGAGTGCGTGCAAAGTATTGTCACCATCGGATATGCTTTGCATGGTCGATCACACCTTATACACCATTTTTTCTTTAGTGATATGCACATTCGCAAAAAAACATGCCCTTAGGTGTGTTATCTGACCAAGTACTTATCGGATGGGTGTGCCTCTTTGAGAACATTTCAATACCACCTAGGTTGAGGCGTACAAAAAGTGTTGTGCCCATCGGATATCCTTTGCATGGTGGATAGAGCATTAAATACTATTTTTTCTCGTGTCATGCACATCCATAAAAAAACACGTTGCTAGGTATGTTATCCGATCAAGCACTTATGGGATGGGAGTGCCACTTTGCATGTAAGTCAATTCCACCTATTTGAAGGTGTGTGCAAAGTATTGTGCCCATCGGATATGCTTTGCATTGTCGATCAAGCATAAAACACCGTTTTTGCCTTAGTGTCATACACAACCATGAAAAAACACGGTCTTAAGTGTGTTAATCAAACAAGTACTTATCGGATGAGGGCTCCAGTTTGCACACAAGTCCGTTTCAACTAGGTTGAGATGCGTGCAAAGTATTGTCACCATCGGATATGCTCTGCATGTCGATTACACATTATACAACGTTTTTCCTGTAGTGATATGCACATCCGCAAAAAAACATGCCCTTAGGTATGCTATCTGACCAAGTAGTACTTATCGGTGGATGGGTGTGCCTCTTTGAGAACATTTCAATACCACCTAGGTTAAGGTGTAGGAAAAGTATTGTGCCCATCGGATATGCTTTGCATGGTGGATCGAGCATTAAATACCATTTTTGCCTTAGTGTCATGCACATCCGTAAAAAACCATGCCGCTAGGTGTGTTATCCGATCAAGTACTTATGCGATGGGAATGCCACTTTGCATGTAAGTCAATTCCACCTAGTTGAAGGTGTGTGAAAATTATTGTGCCCATCGGATATGCTTTGCATTGTTGATCAAGCATAAAACACTGTTTTTGCCTTTATGTCATGCACAACCATATAAAAACACGGCCGTAGGTATGTTATTCAAATAAGTACTTATCGGATGGGGGCTCCACTTTGCATGCAAGTCTGTTTCAACTACATTGAGGTGCGTGCAAAGTATTGTCACCATCAGATATGATTTGCATGGTTGATCACGCATTATACATCATTTTTTCCCTAGTGATATGGACATCCATAAAAAAACATGACATTAGGTGTGTTATCTGACCAAGTACTTATCGGATGGGTGTGCCTCATTGAGAACATTTCAATAACACCTAGGTTGAGGTTTACAAAAAGTGTTGTGCCCATCGGATATCCTTTGCATGGTCGATCGAGCATTAAATACTATTTTTGCTTTAGTGTCATGCACATCCGTAAAAAAACACGCTGCTAGGTATGTTATCTGATGAAGCACTTATGGGATGGGCGTGCCACTTTGTATGTAAGTCAATTCCACCTAGTTGAAGGCCTGTGCAAAGTATTGTGCCCATCGGATATGCTTTGCATTGTCGATCAAGCATAGAACACCATTTTTGCCATAGTGTCATGCACAACCATGCAAAAACACGGTCCTAGGTGTGTTATTCAAACAAGTACTTATCGGATGGGGGATCCACTTTGCACGCAAGTCCATTTCAACTAAGTTGAGGTGCGTGCAAAGTATTGTCACCATCGGATATGCTTTGCATGGTCGATCACGCATTATACACCATTTTTTCCCGAGTGATATGCACATCTGCAAAAAAACACGCCCTTAGGTGTGTTTTCTGACCAAGTACTTATCGGATGGGTGTGCCTCTTTGAGAACATTTCAATACCACCTAGCTTGCAGTCTAGGAAAAGTGTTGTGCCCATCGGATATCCTTTGCATGGTCGATCGAGCATTAAATACTATTTTTGCTTGTGTCATGCACATCCGTAAAAAAAACACGCTGCTAGGTATGTTATCCGATCAAGCACTTATGGGATGGGTGTGCCACTTTGCATGTAAGTCCATTCCACCTAGTTGAAGGTGTGTGCAAAGTATTGTGCCCATCGGATATGCTTTGCATTGTCAATCAAGCATAAAACACCGTTTTTGCCTTGTGTCATGCACAACCATGAAAAAACATGGTCCTAAGTGTGTTAATCAAACAAGTACTTATCAGATGGGGGCTCCAGTTTGCACGCAAATCTGTTTCAACTAGTTTGAGATGCGTGCAAAGTATTGTCACCATCGGATATGCTCTGCATGGTTGATTACACATTATACAACGTTTTTCCCGTAGTGATATGTACATCCGCAAAAAAACATGCCTTAGGTATGTTATCTGACCAAGTACTTATCGGATGGGTGTGCCTCTTTGAGAACATTTGAATACCACCTAGTTTAAGGTATAGGAAAAGTATTGTGCCCATCGGATATGCTTTGCATGGTCGATCGAGCATTAAATACCATTTTTGCCTTAGTGTCATGCACATCTTTTAAAAAACACGCTGTTAGGTGTGTTATCTGATCAATTACTTATGTGATGGGAATGCCACTTTGTATGTAAGTCAATTACACCTAGTTGAAGGTGTGTGCAAAGTATTGTGCCCATCGGATATGCTTTGCATTGTCGATCAAGCATAAAACACTATTTTTGCCTTTGTGTCATGCACAACCATATAAAAACATGATCGTAGGCATGTTATTCAAATAAGTACTTATCGGATGGGGGCTCCACTTTGCAGGCAAGTCTGTTTCAACTAAGTTGAGGTGCGTGCAAAGTATTGTCACAATTGGATATACTTTGCATGGTCGAACATGCATTATACACCATTTTTTCCCTAGTGATATGGACATCCGCAAAAAAACATGCCCTTAGGTGTGTTATCTGACCAAGTACTTATCGGATGGGTGTGCCTCATTGAGAACATTTCAATACCACCTAGGTTGAGGCATACCAAAAGTGTTGTGCCCATCGGATATCCTTTGCATGGTCGATTGAGCATTAATTACTATTTTTGCTCTAGTGTCATGCACATCCGCCGTAAAAAAACACGCTGCTAGGTATGTTATCCGATCAAGCACTTATGGGATGGGCGTGCCACTTTGCATGTAAGTCAATTCCACCTAGTTGAAGGTTGTGCAAAGTATTGTGCCCATCGGATATGCTTTGCATTGTCGAACAAGCATTAAACACTGTTTTGGCCTTAGTGTCATGCACAACCGTCAAAAAACACGATCCTAGATGTGTTATTCGACTAAGTACTTATGGGATGGGCACGCCACTTTGCATGTAAGTCAATAAAATCTAGGTTGAGATGTGTGCAAAGTATTGTGATGATCGCATATCCGTTGCATTGTCGATTAAGCATAAATCAACGTTTTTGCCTTAGTGTCATGGACAACAACCAATAAAAAACATGGTCCTAGGTGTGATATTCTAAAAAGTACGTATTGAGTGGGCGTTCCACTTTGCATGGAATACCATACCACCACTTTTGAGGCATGTGCAAAGTATTATGCCCATCAGATATGCTTTACATGGTAGATTGAGTATTAGATACCGTTTTTGGCCTTGGTGTCATGTACAACAGTCAAAAAACACGATCGTAGGTGTATTTTTCAAACAAGTACTTATCAGATGGGGATGCCACTTTGCACACAAGTCAATACTGCCTAGGTTGAGGAATGTGCAAAGTCTTGTGTCCATTGGATATGCTTTGCATAGTCGATCTCACATTATACACCATTTTGTTCCTAGTGTTATGCACAATCCTCATAAAATACGTTTGGAGGTGTGTTATCCGAACAAGTACTTATGGGATGGGTGCACCACTTTGTATGCAAGTAAAGACGACCTAGGTTGAGGCATGTACAAAGTTTTGTGCCCATTGGAGAATGTAGATGTGATGATATTAAAAAATTCTAGGTATGTGTATATGTGTGTGTATGTGGCAAACAATTTTGATACAACAAAGTAAACACCTAGTGCACAAATTATGCACTTCATACCTTGAGTAAATAAGCTTGTTGATGAGGATAAATACGCCCTTGAATAAAAGCATAGTTGTTGTATGACCACAATAGGATCGCTTTGACACCTCTGATTTTGCCCACATGTAAGTTTGCAAATAGTATAAAAAATCATACAATAATATATTAATAGTTTGCAAATGTGTATAGCAAGTGAGTAATGGGAAGTGGAAGTGGGAGTGAGGAGGGAGGAGTGAATGGGAGAGGGAAGTAATAGGGGTGTATGATAATAAGTATAAAAAATAGTATAATAATATATTAATAGTTTTCAAATGGCAAGTGAGTAATGGGAAGTGGAAGTGAGAGTGGGGAGGGAAGAATGGAATGGGAAAGGGGAAGGTAATAGCGGAGTAGGATAATAAGGGAGTGAAATGAGTGAGGGGAGTTAATAGGGGATGAAAAAGAGGAGGGTGAGATGGGGAAATATGGGATTTTGGGAAATGGGAGGAGTATGCGACGTGGTGGAAATGTGGGATGGGAGTGGTGGCAATGGGGGAGGAAGAAGAAATGGATGGGGGGAGGGCTAATGGAAGATTGGGATGAGGGATGGGGGTCCAATGGGAGAGGGGGAGTAATGGGAGCCAATGGGAGAGGGGATACATGAAAAGCCAATAGGAGAGAGGGGAGGAATGGAAAGCCAATAGGAGAGGAGGAGGAAAACCTAATTTTTCTTATATATAGTCTTCCTTCTTCATTCATTCTCCCCTCATTTCATTCATTGAAGCAAGAAAGCAAGGACGATCAAGAAAGCAAGGAAGGAAGAGCAAGAAAGCAAGAAAGAGCAATTTTTTTAAATTAATCCTTTATCTAGATTTTTTTTTAAAAATTTGAAGAGAGAGGAACTAGAGAGAGAAAGGTTCCTGCCAGGAGAGGATTAAAAAAATTTGAAGAGAGAGGAGCTAGAGAGAGAAAGTTTCCTACTAGGAGGGGAGGAGAAGGAGAGGATGGAGGGGCAGGCGGGAAGGGAGGAGGAGGGGAGGGAGAGGCGAGGGTGGGGTCGAGAGGGGGAGGGGGAAAGGAGGGGGAAAGGGGGGCAGGGGGGGAAGGGGCGCGAGGCTGGGGCACCCTCCCTTGAAGGGGGGAAGGGGAAGGGGAAGGGGAAGGGGGGGGGCGAAAAGGGGGGGGGGAAGGGGGGGGGCTAGCGGCCGTGGCCACTAGTAGGGGGAAGGGCAGGTGGGGGTGAAGGGGGGGGGAAGCGGGGGAAGGGTGGAGGGCAGGGGGAAGGGGGGGCTGGCGGCCACGGCCGCCAGCAGGGGAAGGGGAGGGGGGAGGGGGGGGGGAAGGGGGGGGGTGGGGGAAGGGGGGGAAGGGAGGGCTGGCGGCCGCAGCCGCCAGCAGGGGGAAGGAGGGGGGGGAAGGGGGGGAAGGGGGGGGGAGGGGGGGGCTCGCGGTCGCCAGCCGGGGGAAGGGCGGGTGGGGGTGAAGGGGGGGGGGAAGGGTGGAGGGCACAGGGAAGGGGGAAGGGGGGGTTGGCGGCCACGGTCACCAGCAGGGGAAGGGGTGGGGGAAGGGGGGGGTGGGGGAAGGGGGGGCTAGCAGCCACGGCCACCAGCAGGGGGAAAAGGGGGGGGAGGGGGGGGCTAGCGGCCGCGGCCGCCAGCAGGGGGAAGGGCGGGTGGGGGGAAGGGGGACGGAGGGAAGGGGGCGTGGAGGGTAGGGGGTGCTGGCGGAAGGGGGGGCTGGGAAGGGGGGGCTGGCGACCGCGGCCGCCAGCAGGGGGAAGGGGGGGAAGGGGGGGCTAGCGGCCACGGTCGCCAGCAGGGGAAGGGGGGGAGGGGGGGGAAGGAGGGGGGAGGGGTGGGGGAAGGGGGGGTGGGGGAAGGGGGGGCTGGAGGCCACAGCCGCCAACAGGGGGAAGGGCGGGTGGGGGGGAAGGGGGGCGGGGGGAAGGAGGGGCTGGAGGGCAGGGGGTGCTGGCGGAAGGGGAGGGGGGGGGGAAGGGGGGAGGCTGGGAAGGGGGGGCTGGCAGCCGCGGTTGCCGGCAAGGGGAAGGGGGGTGGGAGGGAAGACAGGGAAGGGGGGGGAAAGGGGGGGCTAGCGGGCACGATCGCCAGCAGGGGGAATGGGGGGGGAAGGGGGGGTTGGCGGCCGCGGCCGCCAGCAGGGGGAAGGGGGGAGGGGGGGCAGGGGGCTGGTGAGGGGGAGGGGGGGGGAGGGGGCTGGCGGCTAGGGGGGGGAAGGGGGGAGGGGGGAGGGGCAAAGGGGTGTGGGGGGGAAGGGGGGCACGTCGTGAGTGGAATGAGGGATGGACGAGAGTATTCGATTGGGCATGCTTTGATAGGGAGGTGGGTAGGATTTTTTACACCTTTTGTAAAGAAGATAAAGGGTGCAAGAGTGAGTTTGGTAAGTCTAGTTCCATCAATATCTAGCATAGTGCTCTTACAGAACACGCAAAAATGCGAGCACATAGAATAGCATCATACTTAAATGGAAAAGAAAAGGTAGTTATAATAGAGGCTCTAAGCAAGAATAAAAATAAGGCCAATCTTGTAACTTTTAATCTTTTTGCTACTGCATATCATGTAGCAAAACAAGATCTTGCATTTAGCCAGTACGCCCCTATCTTAGAGTTAATTTCACTTTTTAACTGCCCAACATTACCACCTAGCATGTATCATAATGACAAAGGTTGTGCTATGTTTGTTCAGCATATTAGTCAATCAATGTTTAATACACATTTCTCGAGACTAAAGAAGTCTCCTTTCTTTAGTCTAATGATGGATGAGTCTACTGATATTGTAGTGACTCAGCATCTTATTGTCTATGCATACTTTTTGGAGGACTATAGCCCAATAACGATTTTTTAAGGCTTACTAGAGATTGAGAGTGGAACATCAGAGAGTCTTCATAATGCAACCATGCAATTCTTATCTCATCTTGGTCTTGATATAAGAAAGATGATTTGCTTTGGCTCTGATGGAGCTTCTGCTATGATTGGTCATCATCAAGGATTATCCACTCTTTTGAAAAAGGATAATCCCTTTATGACAAATATTCATTGTGTTGCACATGGAGATAGTCTATGTGCATCAGATGTTAAAGATTCTCCAATTGCATAGCATATCGATGAGTGTATGAGCTCGATTACTAGATTATTCTCAAAAAGTGCTACAAAAACAACACTTTTAAAGGAGTTGGAAATTGAATTTGGTTGCACCATATTGCATATGAGTTGCATTCAAAAAGTCCATTGGTTGAGTAGACACTAGGTGGTTCACAAAGTTTGTGAAACTCTTGAGCCATTATTAGCACTAACAAAAGCAGAGAATCCTTTGCTTTTTGAGAAAATATCTAGCTTTGAATTTTATATAATCTTCACTTTATGGCAGATATTCTAGAGAGGCTTTCTATTCTTAGCAAAGTGTTTCAAAGCACCTTTGTTGAGATTTCATCAGTCGTAAGTCTCATTAATATTGAGATAGAAGCGATCGCGACAGAATTTATTAGTGAGCGACAGATAGACATAAATGCCTTTAGTTTTGATAATCCAGGATATCCCATCCTTCCTAACTTTGGGCCATTTAGGGGTCAATCATATGCTCTCCGTTCATCTCTCTATGGTAATTATTCGCATACATAGAGAGCTAGATGGAAGTGATTTAGATAGGTCTATTGCATTTCAAAGATCTTTTGCCAACTTAGTTATTCAGAACCTTAAAGAAAGATTTAATGATAATAGTATTTTAGTTGGCTTTAAGGCTTTGGTTCCTTCTACTTTTCCATTGACGTCTACTCAGTTTTGAGAGTATGGTCATGTAGATGTTGATAAGCTAGTCTCTTTTTATGGGCAAAATGTCTTAGGAGGCAATGGTGAGGAGTTTGAGGCATTGATTAATGCACACTAAACAAAAAGGGAATACTACTACTTGAAAGCTCAACATGAATGGAGAGAATTGGGCTTAAGAGATACATGGGTTCGGATATAGGGGAAACACATTACAATGAGAGAAAAGTATCCTATGCTATTGAGACTGGCTGGGATTGCTATGTTGTAGTATTGTGGTATTGCATCATGTGAGGGAGGGTTTAGCACACAAAACTTAATTAAAAATAAAGAGAAACTGCTTATCCACCAAGAGTATGGATGCGTTGATGCGTATATCCATTGAGGGACCACCATTAAGAGATACATGCTGGCAAAGAATAGATTCTTGGAAAGATGTAGGTTTGAGCCCATTGATGGGAAACACTTTTGTGAAGCTTGTAGGATCACCCTTGATGAGGGAAGAAAAAGAAACTTGCCACAAATTGAGTGGATGGAAAAGTTTCAATGGGTCATTTGTCATATATGCATATTTAACGATGACTCGAAGTACATTCTAGAATCAGAAAGGCTGAATTTAGGTTGAAAAAAAGCTCTTCTCTTTCTGAGATCTTGATAAAGGCAAGGGAGTTATGGATGGGCTGTGGAAAGCCACAAACAGTGAAGGGTAGGAGACCTACATCTGAGTACATGGCAAAGAGGACTCGGTTCTATAGATGCTTGAAAGGTGTTGTAAGCAATATGCAAGGCATACCAAGTAATAAGGTTGAGACAAAGGATTTGAACACTGCCGTTGCAAGATACAGGGATGTTACTTGCATTGTATTCTACGAGGACTCAGTGTTTCAGAGCATCATGGATGTTTGCCAAGAATATGAAACAGGAAAGATATCCTTTGAGGCACCAGAGCACATTGCAACTTAGAGGAAAGAAATAAAGAAACCGATGTCTATTGTTTGGTGGAGAGCATTAAGATTTGTTCCAGATGCAATAATAGAAGAAGTATGTAAGAAGATTCTAAGTGCTGATTGCTTCTTTGGAAAGAAGAGCAAGCATAGCAACTTGGATGAAGTGGTCACCCGAATGATTCAAAGTGAGGCTGCTCTCTTGGCACTATTATTTTTATTGAAATCTGATGATGAGTTAGCTAGCAAGTCAATTTATGTGGATAAGAAGAAAGCACTTAGCCTAGGTCAACTCCTTGATAAGACATGGGCTAGAAAGTGGTTGGCTTCAATGGATGTAGATGCCACACCAACAAAGGATCTAAGAGCTAAAATGCCAAAGGTTGTTGAGACAGAATATATGGACATCAAGAAAAAGGCCTTGCAGTCCACTACCCAAGGTAGAGCAATTGGTGCTTTAAATGATGGTTCTCCATTCAGCTTCTCCTATGATATCCTGCTATTAGAGAATGATACAAAATTTGCACACATCAATGGCATTGATACAGAGCATTTCATAATAATGAGCGGTCATGCTTGGGAGAAGCCATGCGTATTTTTCATAGATGAATTGCAAGACCTTGCAGTGTCACAGATAGTTGAACTTGTGTGGTTTATCATAGAAGGTCCTATGGCAGATAAGAAAAGGTCAACGTTGGTCCTGTTCATGATAGAATCACAAAGAGATGCCTTGTATGCAAGTTTGACATTTGCATTTGGGTATTTACTTTCAAAAGTATACCATGGTATAGTCCTATGTAATCATATGACTATCTTAGAAGGCACTGCCATTCAAGTCTTGCAGCCTTTCTTGATGTGCTTCTTATCCAGGGGGTGTGGCAATCTAATCCAAATTCCTTTAAGGACTCTCGAGCTTCATTACTTTGAGGACAATAAGATTAAGCTTGATGCAACAATGGTGGATTACAGAAAGCCGATGGATCCTGATGTGATACTAGAGATGACAAAGAATTTACTGAATGATGGGTGGGAAGTAGCCTTGTATCGAATGGGTTTTGCTGCTGAGAAATTGCTATGCCAAGGTAGAAATGGAAATGTCATTGATACCCCCCATCAAATTGAGTTCTTTGACACATATTATAGTTGCACTACCTTCTTTGAAGAGGAAAATGTCAAAGAAGAGGGTAGTGAGTCTGAGGGTGATGATTCTAGCTCAGGTGATGATGAGGATGAAAGCTCTGCATCCAATGACTTATGGCAAGAAGAAATCCGCACAAAGAATAAGGGTGATACAATTGTCAACTAGAGTCAAGGAGGTTCCACTCATCATACGAGAAGGCTCACGGCAGCAAGAAGTAGTAGTACAACACATCACAGGAAAAGGTAAGGCTAAAGAGGTGGAAGCACTTCCCTTGAAATTAAAAGTGAGGAAGGCACCCTTGATCTTGGGTGAAGGACAGGCAAGTGGATCAAGCAAGAAAGCCTTACTCAAAGAAGGTATGGACGAGGCAAGGCATGACCAGGAGGAGTTACCAGGAGGCATAAATGGTTCTTCAACCATGACCTTATAGACTCCAGAGCAGCCTACCAGTCAATAACCTAGTAGCCAGGTCCCTACTCACCAAGGACTTGGTCATGAGACTCTAGAGCAGCCTACTAGTCAGGTGCTTGGAACTGAAGAGCAAACTACTCAGGACCTTGCTACTGAGACTCTAGTCTTAGAGCAGCCTATTAGTCAGGACCCTAGTAGTCAAGGGCCTGGCATTGAGGACATTGGTACTGAGTAACATGATGGCTGACGGCTTTGTAATTACAAGTCTTGAACTTCTATGTAAAGCGAATATCTAATAAAAAGTTTACTAACTTTTTGATTTCTTTACTCTCATTATTGTGTATAAAGATTACACCACCTTTCTAAGAGAATTGGTCATCTATTATTAGTCATCTATTATTGGTTATCTATTGATGTTCTTAGGTGATAGTAGCTCAATTCACAAGAAGTTATGAAGATGTTTATGTAGACCACTTTGTAAGAGATTTTTGTGAAGTTATGAAGATGTTTATGTAGACCACCTTTGTAAGAGATTTGGTTATGCATTGATGTTCTTAGTACTTAATCATTAAATCTTTTGTTTTGAGTTGGCAAATCTAGTTCAAAAAACAACATTACTAGTATATTCAAAATTTTTGGATTGTTTTTTAGTCCATTTCTCAAATTGGACTTTACACAAGTCCAATAATTTTGAATAGTGTCATCATCTCTTCTTCATAGTAATATCAAAGCCCATTGGAATGCCCAACAGTGTGAAAATAGAACCTTTGGGTATCTTGTGACAACCTAAGACTAATTCTTCCCCCTTGAGAGTGGAGTATCTAGCCTTGGCATGATTAATTTTGGACCTAGAGCCTTTGCAAAAAACCTCAAGACCATTCATTATTCCCTGTATGTCCTGCACAGTGTTCTTTGGGTTGAGATTAGTGTCATTTGCAACCTGTTGGCACACCATTTGTTTTCTAGAAGAAATCTCTATTCCTCTAATTGCTCCCACTTTAAGGAAGCCAATAGTCGAGTCATGTGTGGATGAAGTTACGTCTGCAGAGGCAAGGGTGGAAGGTGCATCTCATGTGCTATCAGTTCGAAGATTGGTGAGTGATATCTAGCTCCCTGTGGCCCCGAGGGGTGCACTACTAAGAAACCCTATGTATCAAGTGCACTCAAAAGATATTAAAAAAACCCCTCAGCTAAAATTTCTCCCACAATAAAAATACTCCTCTTTACTTATGAACTAAATAAATGGTTTCAAAAATTGAACTAAAAAACCCCTCCTATTATTGTAATTCTGTTAAAATTTTCCAAAAAGTCGGATTAAAATACACCTCTTTTGAATGCACGTGGTATAGTAAATTTTTTTATGTGAATGCCCCAAGCCTGTGGCTTCATGGACTTGTTGTTAAAAGGCTCATTGTTTGTACTCACAGCTTGGACCCTTCTCGAGTGAAGAAGACTCAGAGGGAGGGTGACAATCGCCCAGGAAAGTTTCAATCAAGCTTCAAAGCAGTGGCTTTCCAAGCCTGCTGCAAGAGTGAGTTAGTGTTTGGATATCTTTTCTGGTGTGTTGTGGTTTGGATCAATTTGTATCAGAGCTAACATGCTATGCTCATTTTGTACGGCGAATGTTCGAAATCTTCCAAACAATAGTGCACAAGGTCTTGCGGAACTGAGGAACACCTACCCATTTAAAGTGCAATATTTTTTTTCTATAGGGCCACCTCTGTGAAGGAAAATCAAGTGTAGGATCAACTATGTTGGTCTGCAAGCGCAATGATGACAAACATGAATTGTTCCCATATTATGTCCAGGATACAAATCTTCTTGAGAATTGGTATACTTGTCGTGGACAAATACAAGGGTTGCAACGGCAACCTGTTGGCTGGAAAATACTTCTGCAGAATCTCCTTCAGTTTCTAAAACATTACAGGCTTGGTGATGAAGGTGTCTTCTGTAGCTTTTAAAAAATTAGCTAATAGCTACTGTTGTTGCTGTGCTTCTCGATGCGAGATAGAGGTCTGCACATAAATGTGAAAGAAACTAAAGGCTGCAATGGCAACATGTTGGCTAGCAAATACTTGTGCAGAGTCTCCAGCAGTTTTTGAAACATTACAGACTTGGTGATGAAGTGGTCCATGCCATGCAAGGCAAAGTATTTGCTGACATCATATTGTAGTGCATTGGTAGTGACTACAAAGATTGACAATCGATGCTTCTCGCTCCAACATTCCTGTGTCGATTTGCTCATGGCGATTGTTCTGGAAGGCTCGTGAGACAAAAGAGCATTGTTTACTGGGAGCGAGGTGAGGCAAGGATAGGGGTCAGATGAGAAGATCGGAGGTGCCTAGTGAAGGAGTCGTGGGTGGTGATCGAAGAAGCATTCTTTACTGGGAGCAAGGTGAGACCACCAAACCTCAACGGTAGGCCTGCTGGACAATGTCCAACTTGTTTAATAATAAATCCTGCAACTTATGTGAGTAAAGCTAACAATTGCAGGCACATGCTGTCCTCTCTCTCTCTCTCTTAACGACTAACAATCCTTTTTTAAACTAAAATTTGCATGCAAGAGGTTTCATCGTGCAAATATCAATACAAGTTCCTCTAACATGTCAATAGGATGAAGCCTTTAGTTCGCAAGGAGTGGGAGGGTGCCCCAAAATGTTATATAACTCCCGAAAGATGGCATCCCAAAGATCAGGTGAGGCTAAAGAGCTTCTTGGCCACATGATGAACTGAAGAAAAGAAAAGAAGAAGATTACCATCGAGCATGCCCTCGTCACGAGATGCAAAAGAAAAAATAGAGTGACAGCCTAACATTGAGCAAGCATTTACAGACTCTTGCATTCTTTGAATTAGAGTGACAGAAGTTTGTATCTACTTGCTCAATGTCAAGCTATTGAAGCTTCACGTGGGGAAAAAGAGAGAAGAGAGGAGAACAGAGAGGAAAAGAGAGGAGAAAAAGAGAGAAAAAGAGAGGAGAAAAAGGGGAAAAGAGAGGAGAAAAAATAGAGAAAAAGAGAGGAGATAAGAGAGAAAGTGAAAAGAGAAAAAGTGGGGATAAAAGAGAAAAAAAGAGAGAAGGAAAGAGAGGAGAAAAGAGAGGAAAATAGAGGAAAAGAGAGGAAAAGAGAGGAGAAAAAAGAGAGAAAAAGAGAGGAGATACAAGAGAAAAAGAGAGATGAAAAGAGAGGATAAAAGAGAGAAGGAAAAAGAGAGAAAAAGTGAGGATAAAAGAGCAAAAAAGAGAGAAGGAAAGAGAGGAGAAAAGAGAGGAGAAGAATGAGAGAAAAAGAGAGGAGATAAGAGAGAAACAGAGAGGAGAAAAGAGAGGAAAAGAGACAAAAACAGAGGATAAAAGAGAGAAGGAAAAAGAGAGAAAAAGTGAGGATAAAAGAGAGAAAAAGAGAGAAGGAAACAGAGGAGAAGAGAGAGGAAAAAAAGAGAGACAAAGAGAGGAGATAAGAGAGAAAAAGAGATGAGAAAAGAGAGGAAAAGGGACAAAAAGAGAGGAAAAGAGATGAAAAGAGAGGATAAAAGAGAGAAGGAAAAAGAGAGAAAAAGTGAGGAGAAAAGAGAGAAAAAGAGAGAAGGAAAGAGAGGAGAAAAAGAGAGAAAAAAACAGAAGGAAAGAGATGAGAAAAGAGAAGAAAAGAGAGGAAAAGAGAGGAGAAAAAAGAAGGGAGATAAGAGAGAAAAAAAGAAGGAAAGAGAGGAGAAAGGAGAGAAAAAGAGAATGCAATCCCTTATTTCCTCACAAATGCAGTCCCTTTCTTCATTCATGCAATCCCTTTCCATCATTCATGCAATCCATTTCTTCATTCATGCAATCCCTTCCCATCATTGATGCAATCACTTATTTCCATCATTCATGCAATCCATTTCTTCATTCATGCAATCCCTTCCCATCATTGATGCAATCACTTATTTCCATCATTCATGCAATCCCTTTCTTGGAAGGGGAAGGGGAAGGGGAAGGGAAAGAGAAGGAAAAGGAAGGGGAAGGGGAAGGGGAAGGGGAAAGGGAAGAACGCACAAGAAAAACTATCATAGCAAATCTATAGATGCGTCTAACAGCATGTCTATAGGCATGGCTATCTGTTTTTCCAAAAGTCAGATGTGCTATTAGACGCATCTATAGACATGCTCCAATAGATGCCTTTTTGAAAGAAATTGAAAAGGACATGCACCCAACCCCAAAAAGAACAACACTAATATCAAAAACATCCCTTCCCTGCATATGACAAAGGATGAATCCAAAGAGAGCAACTTCCAAAGAAGATCAACTGCCAAGAGACTTATCTTGGATAGAGGTATGGAAGCTTCTTGTCTTTCTTCAAAGCTACTTCTCTTTCTTCTCTTCCTTGTTTACCCTCTTCTTTTGTGTGCTTGGGGATGATTATGTAAGCCTAGAGATGAGTGTGGGTGCTTGGAGATAAGTGTGAATGCTCGGAACTGTGTCTGTTAATAGAAAAGCAAGCTGCATGACATTAAAAGTATGTGAAGGAAAGCAAGCACGCTAAAAGTAGGTTCAAAAATCAGCTCGCAGTCTACGCATCTAGAAGTGCGTCTATTAGTGCATCTAAAAGAGTGTCTAAAAGCATGTCTATACTATGTTTTAGACGTGCCTATAGATGCATTCCATAGTACAAACACGGTGTTAGACAGAGTTTTGACTTTTACAACACATGCAAGAACACATTTTTTGGATTGTTTATCTGTAGGGTGTCTTCATCTTCAACAAGTAGCTCCAGTGAGGATGAATCCCTTCATATCCACCATCACGAAATGTGGTTGCGAACTAACTGTTTCTTCAAAGTTACATGATTAACAAACAAATCTCATTATAATCACTGTGTTGCATTGTTCCAAATATTATCTAACATGAACCTCCATACAAGCTATCTGGATGGACCCCAAACCTTCACAAATGGATTGAAATCATGCACCCTTAGAGATTGCAATAGGGAAAGTGACTAGTATAGAGACATGGGCAAAAGGAAGATTGATTTTCATGCATCAATAACTACAATACTTGAAATTCGGATCACTTAGAACATTGATTGCCTTGTCTTCTTGAATGAAATGATTTTAGATCCTGCGAGAATCTCATATGAGAGAGGAAGTGGCGAGATTTGAAGGAGAAGCACCCAAATTTGAAAATGGAGAAGGTAGGCTGAATCTCATTCAAACATCTTGAATGTTTTGAAAGAATGAAAGTGAAATGGGAGGGAAATGCATGTAGAGAAGAGAAATGATGAGATCTTGGTGTGAGATTCCATCCCATGAGAGGGAGAGTAGAGAAAGAAGCTTCCTGCTCAGGAGCCAGTAGAAAATTTGAAAAGAGTGCTGGAGCAAAGAAAAATTTGAAATGGTGCCTAGAAATGACGGGGAGGCAAGAGGAATGAGAGAGAATGAAAGGAGTGTGGTAGTTGGATTGGAGGATTTGGTTTCAGGTCAAATGGTACAAGTTTGGTTGAGAAACTAGGTTTCTCAGTTTGGTTATAGTTTAAAAACGAGATGAAGACCATATTAGGAAAATTGGAAAAATCTCACCAATTTGGGACTCTCCAAATTGGTTGAGTACCAAAGAAATGTTCCTCTTATATACATTTTATTCAATGGATTTTGATATAATATACATTTTATTCAATGGATTTTGATATAAATTTTCAATGTAGCACTTGTATCTTAGCAATGTCTTATAGATTTTCTTCTAATTGTATAAAATGTTTCTAGCTTAAGGAATGCATGCCTTTCGAATGAGCTATGGTGGACTTGGTTTGTATGCTTTTATTTTTCCAAATCCTCTTGTGATCAAATTTGATGATGAGGACGTTTTATAAACAAAGTCTATATGATAGGTGCTTAAGTTGCGAAGGGTTGCATTTATACATGTTTCATGAATTATGGGATTACTGTGTAGGCTTTCATAGTTGGACTTTCTGAAGGAGACACAAAGAAAGAGGAAGAAAGAAGGGAATGAAAGTAACAAATATAAGGAAAAGAAAAGGAAGGAAAGGAAGGGACACGAGGTAGACTAAGGTCCAAGCCACATGCATCAAATTGCAAATCTCCAAATTTGAGGTAGCCCATCATGATTTTCAGACTAGAAATCAAGGGATCTAGTTGCAAGTGCTAGTAGCAATCATTACACATTGACAAGGCAAAATTCAAAGATTACCTATAATCCCCACAAATCCTAGGCTCCTATTTACAATTACTAACTCTACAGCTCAAATGCATAGTTTCCCCTTATATGGACTTAGAATTTGGTAGGTAACACACCATTTTTTAATTTGGCTTTAGAATGGAGAGATAAGAATTCAAATACAGATCATAGAAGAGCATCCCATTATAAAAATACATTCCATATATGGACATTTCAAGACATTATAAAGATGTTGGCAAAACACCACAAGCAATGATGCGTCATCAAAACATTTTTGGAAATCTAATTATTTATGTATGCATATAGGTAATGCCACAAAACCTTCGAGAGCAAAAGGAAAATATAAACCAACTAAGGGAAAGAAAAGATCACTCTAAAGCTGAGTGCAAGACAATTGTAGAGATTAAGAAGAATGCAACCAATAACTAAAATGCCTAAGATGACAGCTTGGTTATGCATTATCCTGCGATACTGCAAAGAGCTTTCTTTGACCTTTGGAAGAATGGAAAAGAGAACAGATGGGGTTGCGTACACTCACGCAGTTACAATAACCTTTCTCCAATATAATAAAGGATTGAGATGACGCTGGAATATAAAAGTGAAGCAATGTAATACATCACGTTTTCTTATGATTCTATGGGGCATATGTTTTTCATCTTGAAAATAATGGAAACTAGGTAGAAGAGGAGGGGAGAAGCCAAAATGAACCAAGGTTGATTTAAGTGATCTCTCCACTCTCTAGCAATTTTGTTACTTTGTTCACACATTTGCACATTTTTGGGTACCCTATGTGGAATATCCTTGAGAGTAGCCTTGCTCATCCTCTTGGTACCCTAACCCTCATAATAAACTTGAGGCACTGATGCCTGTAGCCTTGTTAGGAAGCAACATACCCTTGGGTGTAGCCAGACATATTTTGTAGATTGAGGAGGAGCGAAGGGTTTTTTCCATGCTTTAGCTCACTATAATGGAGATATTATTCAATCTTATGGATGATCCTTATCTTCTTTAGCAAGCTGCAACCTTGACAAGCGTATCCGTGGCCTACAAGGCAAATCATGTTGAGGTCCGAGGGATTTCCTTTGTTTAGTCCATCCGTAGCAACGTCCATGATAATCTTGCTGCTCTCCAAGATGTTGCTTGGAGGGAGTTTGGGCATGGGAGGAGGAGAAGACCACCGTAGAGGAATCTATTTGGCAAGGAGTTTGGGCATGGGAGGAGGAGTAGGAGGTAGAGGAGTCTTAGCAAGCAGTTTGGGCAGGGAGGAGGAGAAGGAGTAGAGGAAGGTGTAGTAGGCTTTTGGAGTAGAGGAGAGCAAGTCAGAGAAGCCATGATCTTCCATGGCAAGCAATTGAGCACAACCATAGCTTGAGCTTCAGATTGAGCTTCCATCCTTCATCCTCTCCATACCTCCCAAAATTTTTATTCTTTCCATCCTTCCCCATTGCTGTTTGACCCCTAGCTCCAATGAAAGAAGCATTCGGGCCTAGTCACCATGCCCATTTAAGGTACGCTCACAATCATTGCAATTGGATTCTTCATTTCCATTGATTGCATCAGAAGCTCCACTTGGGTGGGAAGGAATATTTGAGGATGGTAGATTCTTCCAATCTTGAACAGTTCACTGCAGATGGGGAAACTTCGTTGTCATGTTTCTATACATTATCCACCTTAACCCAGTGGTTCATTTCTCACACCTTTTGGCTTCCCGATGCCTCTTCCCAACAATAGCCTTCTAAATCTATGTGTGTGCATGTGTGTGTGTCTCGTGTGTGTGTGTTTAGTGTTATCCCTTCCCATCTTGAAGATGGCATAGTGAATAGAAAGTGTGTTTAGTGTTATCCCTTCCCATCTCCAAGAATATGGCGTAGTGAACAACAAGACTAAATAGGTGGAGCCACAAAAAATAAAATCATCCATCCTTTCTAGGCAATGTCTTATCAATACAGAGAGATTTCTAGTGCGGAAAGAAAATGGAGATTGAACTAGAGTATTCGCCCAAGCTTTTATTGATTGTAGCCTTTTAGTACAACGAGGAGAACTAGATGGCTGTGTCGATGCAATCCAAACCCTTCAATGATGTCATCAATACCATTGCTTGATAGACACTTTACACATCACATCTTTGAATTGAAAATCGAACTTAGATTGATTTCAATATCAAAAACTTCTTTCATGTTAGCGTCATAGATTTAATGTCCCACATTATATTTTTTGAAATGTAAATTGACCTTAGGATGATTTACTCTTCAAATAGATGATGTAATTTAATAATATTTAAGACTTTATGTACACTCATTGTACATCACATATTTTAAATGCAAATCGACCTTAGGTCGATTTCAAAGCTAAGAAATGCTTTCATTAGCACCATGGCTTTAACATCTCATACTATATCTTTGTAATACAGATTGATGTTGGGTCAATTTTGAAGATTGCAATGATGTTTTCATTGTCATTGTGGATTTTTGCACACTCATACATGTTCCATATTTCAGATCCAAATCAGCCTTGGGTCGATTTCAAATCTCTAAAACATGTTTTCATCAGCAATATGGCTTCACACATCATATAACACATCTCACATTTGAAAGGCAAATAGACCATGGGTCGATTTCAAAATCCACAATATATGTTTTCATCAACACCATTGCTTGATATGCACTATTATACATCACAATTTTCAATTACAAATTGACCTTAGGTCATTTTCAAAATTGCTTTCATTAGTGTCATGGCTTTACATTCCAACATTATATCTTTGAAAATGTATATTGATTTTGGGACGATTTAGTCTTCAAATATGCAATTTAATTTAACAATATCGAAGGCCTTATGTACACTCATTATACATCATATCTTCTAAATGAAAATTGACCTACGGTCGATTTAAAGCTTAACTATCCTTTTATTAGTGCCAGGGCATTAACATATTATATTAAATATTTGGAATGAAAATCAACCTTGGGTCAATTTCAAAGATTGAAGCATGTTTTCATTATCATCACGGATGCTTGCACACTTATACACATTCTATCTTTCAGATGCAAATTGACCTTGGGTCGATTTCAAAGCTCTAGTTTTCATTAGGACCATGGGTTCACAAAATTCACATTACACTTCACATATTTTCAAGAATAGATCGACCTTGTATTTTAAATTTTAAAATACATGCTTTCATCCACACCATTGTTTAATAGACACTCTTACACATCATTAGTTTTCAAATGGACCTAAGGTTGATTTGCAATTGAAAGATGTGATGTGTAAGCATGTCTACTAAAGCAAAGGTGTTGATGAAAACATATATTGGTTTTGAAGTTCACCCAAGAATAATTTGCTTTCAAATATGTCATGTGTAATATGATGTGTGTGAAGCCACAGACCTAATGAAAACATGTTTTACAACTTTGAAAGTGATCCAAGGTCAATTAGGATTTGAATAATGGAATGTGTATGCATGTGCATGACAACATGTTTCAACCTTCAACATGTCAAAGATGTAATGTGGGATGTTCAAGCCATCATGCTAATGAAAGCATTGCGTAGTTTTGAAAGCGACCTAAGGTTGATTTGCATTTAAAATCTGTGATGTGGAATGAGTGTACATAAGTCGTAGATATTATTAAATTACATCACATATTTGAAGAGTAAATATTCCTAAGGTCAATTTTTATTTTAAAAAATGTAGTGTGGGATGTTAAAGCCTTGACACTAATGAACGAAGTTTTATATATTGAAATTGACCTAAGGTCGATTTGCAATTGAAAGATATTTGTCAAACACCATTTGAATGCACATGTCAACACTTGTATGTCACAGACATGATAGTGACATATCAATGGTATAGAGTGGGAGGTTAGAGCAAACAACTACTGTCTCATTTATTGAAAATATGTTTTTAATGGGGGGATACAACATATCCTTAGAAACTATAGAATGCATGGTAACTTTCTTTGAATTCATAGAAAATTTAACAGATATATTCTAATCACATACTACCAAGATGCTTTCCTAAGGACATTGCAAGGATTAGCTCATTAGTTCATATTGATATATATCTAACCAAAATTTTGGATTGATTTTTTGAGCTATTAAAGACTTCTTTCATTAGTGTCATGGCTTTAAAATTACACATTATATATCTTTGAAAATGTAAATTTCTCTTGGGACAATTTAGTCTTCAAATATGTGATTTAATTTAATAGTATTGAAGGATTTATGCACACTCATTGTTTGTCATATCTTTTAATTTCATGTTGAACCCACATCAATTTAAAACTAAATATTTAATGCTTTTATTAGTGCCATGGATTTAACATCTTACATTACATATTTGAAAAGCATATCGACCTTGCATCGATTTCAAAGATTGAAACATGTTTTCAGTGTTATTATCATTGCATGCACACTTATTCACATTCCATCTTTCAGATGCGAATCGGCCTTGGGTCGATTTCAAAGATCTAAAACATTTTTTCCTTAGGACCATAGCTTCACAACCATCATATTACACATTACATATTTTCAAGCAGAAATCAACCTTGGTTCGATTTTAAAACTCAAAATGCTTGCTTCCATCAACACCATTGCTTGATAGACACTCTTATACACCACATCTTTCAATTGAAAATTGAACATAGGTAGATTTCAATAACAAAAGCTTTTTTCATTAGCGTCATGGCATTAACATCCCACATTACATTTTTGAAAATGTAAATTGACCTTAAGATGGTTTACTCTTCAAATGTGTGATTAATTTAATAGTATCTAAGGCTTTATGTACACTCATTGTACATCACATCTTTTAAATGTAAATCAACCTTAGGTCGATTTCAAAGCTAAGAAATTATTTCATTAGTGCCATGCACTTAACATGCCAAATTACATACTTGAAATGCAAATTGAACTTGGGTCAATTTTGAAGATTGAAACGTGTTTTTACTGTCATCGTGGCTTCATCATACACATTCCATCTTCCAAAACTTTAAAAGATTCTTTTCATCCAAGATGGTTTTTTAAAAGAATATTTCCATTAGCACCAAATCTTTACATACATCTTGGAATATTAATAGAGATGAAAGAGGATATGTTGGAACATGGGCCTAAAAAAAGCTCCATGGTCCCCTTGTGTGGCTCAGTGGATTAATGGACTTGTGAGGGCTCTAGCACGGTGCTGATACATGGATTAATATAGGAATAATTCCATATGCGTTGTTGTAAACTTGGGGGCCTTGTATACATGGCCTAATTTCCCCTCTCTCTCTCATCCCTCTCGGGAATTTTTGGGAGGAGAGAGAGGCTTCTTACATGTGGCTATGGGGCGGGGTTTGGGACCCCCACACCCGGCATGTTTGCTGCGTGTGGCACATGGCATTTGCTGCATGTCCCTTCAGTTGGTATCAAAGCTGGAAATTCCAACGGACTTTATGCTGCTCACGGGATGTGATGACCCGTGGCAACTCCTACAGGGGTGTCATGATTCATAGTAGATTTTGTGACAAGTGCGACCCTACATGGTGTGTTGTGATCCGTGTCTTGTACTCAGTGCAACTTCATGTTTGGTGGTGGCTTGCATGCACTAGTAGCTAATGGCTTCATATGGTGGTGACACATGTTTGTACATGTTGGGGGTCTTTGATTTGTCCTCCTCATCCGGTTTATTATGTACCATGATTTTTTGGTTGGGCTGGTCTTTGATTTAAACCAAGCTCACCTTCATGGTGCTTGGCCCATGAGGGGGTGTTGGAACATGGGCCTAAAAAAAGGTCCATGGTCCCCTATGTGGCTTGGTGGATTAATGGACTTGTGAGAGCTCTAGCACTGTGCTGACTCATTGGATTCATATAGGAATAATCCCAGATGCATTGTTGTAATCTTGGGGGCCTTGGATATAAAGGCCTCATTTGCCCACTCTCTCTAATCCCTCTCGGGGATTTTCGGGAGGAGAGAGAGGCTTCTTGCATGTGGCTATGGGGTAGCGTTTGGGACCACTGCACTCGACGTGTTTCTTGAGGTGACATGTGGCATTTGCTGCATGTCCCTTCAGAATATTGGTGATAAGGGAGTACCACGTTTAAGTTCCATTGTGAAGTAAAGAGGCTGATTCATTTGGACACTTATTAGGAGATGGTGGAAATCTTGGACAACAAACCAGATTCGATGAAGAACCTTGGATAAGACATAAAGGAAAGCAAAACATTGGAAGGGTGTGGCATTATTAGTATTATAGAGATTGTTAATAATTTTGATCACGTGTAGAGAACTAAATACTATGACATGCATACTACACATTTGAGTTGGAAACGACCTTTAACATTGATGTTAGAAGTGTTTTTAGGTAGGTAATGGTATGTTTATATAATATAGAGCAATGATGTGATGTTAAGTCTAGTAATGGACTTTTGTAAATCATAGCTTATGGATGTTCATAATCAAAAAATGAAACGTTAGGTTAGTTATTCATTTGTCTAGTTGATCATTGTAGGGACATTATGTCAGTTGCTTGGATTTTGGTGCTCAGGAGAGGAGGATATCAACAAAGGAAGGACCAATAGAGATGCTAAGAGATGGATCCACCATTGCAAAGTGACAGACTCCCAATAAAAAAATATGAGATCCTCTCCCTTGGGAGTAGTCACAAGGGTCACTTTAGAATATAGTTTGTAAGTATCTTACTATCTCACAGTTAATGCATTTGAGATAGATATTTGAATACTCTTACTTTTGTAGTATCACTAACTTCTTTTAAGTACATAATGTTGGTATACTTAATAAACTTTTCCATCTTCTTGTGGTGTTATACATTCATGTCCCCATGAGGCAATTTTGGTGCTAATGCCTTGGACCATTATTATTATTCATGCCCTTTTGAGGGAATTTTTGTATCATGACTCTTCAAAGTAGGATTCATTGAGTGTTATTTCTAACAATACACATGCCATTTCCATACTTTTTGTCTATTTGTTTTGTTTGTTTCTTTATATCCCATCAGATTCTTGATAACTTGTTCTAGATTTTTTTAGATGACCTTTTTCAATAATAAATAAAGGAAAACATGACACGGTGGCTATAGGGTGGATAGAGGAGCTCAAGATAAATTTATCAATTTCATAATTTTATATATGAGTACATGCAATAATTTAGTACAAAAGAAGCACATACAAGTGAATTATACTAATTACAAAAGTGGGAAACAATAAATGATTTAAAACATACTTTCCAGACTTATAGCAACATTGAAGAGGATATGCAAAATCAAATCTTGGAAAGAAAAGTGCTTAATGCAACATTGAAAGCATCCAAGCAATATGTGCAATGTAATGTCTTCAACACAAGCAAATACAAGTGAATTCTAGTATAATCAAATTGATAATCGACCTTGATCAGGATTTAGAGCTAACTTGTTCATCAATTGTTGGCACTATGAAGCCCCCATTGGCCATATTGACTTCAATATGTACTCATGAATGCAATATTTTCTTAGAAATTGATAAGACTGATGCCATAGCTTGAGGATTATTTGTGCCTCTTTGTACTTTTTTAATGGATTGCTAAAGTTAATGCCATTTAGCATGAGGAAATTTTGTTTCAAGATACCCCTTTGCATTATTTCACAAATGATATGATTGAAAAATAAAGGAAATAATTATTGTATATGCATGTGAAATGAGATCATTATCAGTATAAAAACAATCGATATACTTTCATAAATTTGTATATGAGCACATGCAAAGAGAGAAAATTCAATGCAATATCTACAAAATGATTGAGCATAATTGAATTGTAGTTTAATGAAATAGAAAATATGGGTAGATTTCAAGCCAATTTTTCCATAAATTGTTGGCAATATGAAGTATATATTGGTCTTACTAGCTTCAGTATGTACTCAAGAACGCGGTATGTTTTCATAAAATTTTGAGATCAACACCATATTTTTTTGAGAAAATACGTTTTTAAATTTATCATTTTTTGGACTGAAATAGTGAGTCCTAAAAAAAGTGGAACTTTTTAGGAACTTGGGATATTCCCACTTTTCCTAATATGGTCTTGATGGGAGAGTTGAGGTAGCAAGTGGGTGCTCCACATCATTGTTTGGTCCACTGAATAAAGAAATAAAGAAGTTAGGACACTTCCAATATTCTATTGCCCTCCACCAGCCAATATTCTATTGGGTTTTAATCACCTTATTCTTCCATGTCACCAGCCCATGGGCTTACAGAGCCCTTTTTGAGTCCAAATTTTTTGTAATGCATTGTTCCCATTGTTCCCATCGAAGACTCAAGTTAAAGTAAGGCACCCTAATGAGTGATTTTTGACCCTTGTGCAAAAAATTAGGAAAATAGCCTATCCTACTATGCAACGGATATCCAATGGACATGACAATAAGAAGGCTAACTATAAAGGATAAGTTGTTAAATGCACACTATACAAGGAATTAATGTAAGAAGAAAAAACAAATATTGTTACACTCTTTTAAAAATTAAGTAATTAAGAAAAGCAATTTGTCTACAATTATGCTTTTAAAAACCAAATAAGTGATGTACATTTAGTAAAATATATACAAATTCCATTAAAATTTGACTGGTAAATGATGTAAATTGAGTAAATAATTCACACCCTTTATTAAATTTGACTCCTAAATGTTGCAAATTGAGTAGATAATTCACATACTTTATCAAATTTGAACTCTTGAATGAAGCAATCTATCATCTAAAGCTTTGAACACTCAATATGCAATATATGGAAAGAGTGAATGGTTGAATTAAATATATAGGGGGTGTATAGATAGACCATTTGATTGAATACCATTTATATAGATATAACATTTTCCAGCAGGAACAAGGCATACAATATATTATCCTATGCTTTTGAATATCATTCAAAGTCATCAGATTCTAGTATTGCATTTTCATTTGATGGGTTAAGCCTAGCCAAATGATGTTTAATATGTGCAAGGCTAGGATCAGGAATTGCGATACATTTTTCAACATCATAGCATGCTTCTTTTTGTAACTTCGAGTCCTTGATTTCTAGTAATGAATAATGCTATTGACTTCCACCTTTGTCAAGCCCTCTTTATTTGGAATCCATGGATATTTCTTTTGCAAGCAACCCTTATACAATTGTTTTATTGTGTAGTTTTTGGGGAGACTTTTCAAAGGCTTTGGTTCATACCATAAAGCTGTGAATGTTATAGGCATTCCCTTCTAATCCCTTTCTACATGAGCAACCTTGGCCAACCAAATTGGGCCACCTTGTTCATCCGACTCTGAATCAGCATTAGATGCACAAAGTGCAACAAACATACCCTCTTCAGTCTCATTAGAGGGTATAGACTATGTTAAGGGTTTATCCCCCTTCCTACCACAATGTTTTGGAGGTAAAAGGCATTGCTCAGCTTCTTCCTCATCTATTGCCATATTTGTATCCAATGGGATCTTGGTGCTATATCTTCTCTAGCCAAAAAGATTCAGACTATTCAATGCTCATTAAATTTTCTTAATTTTGTAAAGATTTGACAAGTGCCTCAACTAACTTAATTATTTCCCCATTCTTTATTGCCTTCTCGTGATATTTTTGCATCATACTTTGAATGATGTTAAATAAAGGCATCCCAGCCTTTATTTTTGCATCATAATTTACTACCTGCTCAAGATTTTTTTGTGTCATATTTTGAATGATGTTTAATAAAGGCATCCAAGCCTTTAATTTCACCTACATCAAGTGCTTTGTTCTTTGCAAGAACAAATCTAGTTTCCTACAATGGATCTATTCTTTGTAATAAAGAATATGGCTCACTCCATAAATGATCTCCATCCACTAAGTAGTGCTTCTATTACATCATTGGAATATCATTATGCATGCTAAATCAGAAATAGTGTGGATTGGTGTGTAATGCTTCATCTCCCTCTTGTAAATGTGGCTCTATGAATGCCCTCCAGTCTACCGTTCTCTCCAAGATAGCACCTTCTGATTCCTCCTTTCAAGAGCCGCCAATTTTTTCCCCGATTCGAGACATCATATCCTCCAATGTCAAAACATCCCTTAACTTTAACTCGCTAGAGATAACAATAAATATGTGATCTATGTCTTCATGTGTATGACCAACAAGATGAAAACCAACTTCCACTTCTTCAAATATTTTCAAACCAACCAGCATAGAGCATAAACCAAATATATATCTATTCTTATTTTCTCTCTAGCAGTTATTGGCCTGTATATGCAAGGTGCGAGGTAAACATCCACGTGCATCTCTAACCTTCCGTATTGTTTTCATGACGGAGGTTGCAACTTGGTTACTATTGTGTTCATGCAATAAATCAATCCATACATCGCAAAAGAGTCAAAATCCATGCACTAATACTCCACAAAAATGTGGTTTTAGTCCACGTTTACCCTCCAATGGTGGTGGGGTATGTCTATGCCTTGGTAATGTTGTTGTATTCTCATCCATGCCATTAATGGTAATGCACATGGACTTTTTGACATGCACAATAGTTCCTCTCTCCAAGAGGCATACAACAATCTACCATCTTGCACATGAGTTAAATGGATTGTTCACCATCTTAAATATTTTCCTCAATTGTGCTCACATTTACTATGTTCAATGGCATTTTTCAATTCATCACATGCCTTGCATTTTGACATCCTTTGCTTTGATGGTGTCTTTACATGGAAAAATTGTCCACGCCAAATCTTATACAGGGTTGCCCTTTAAATCATGCTCTCTCCCTATCTTGTAAATTTTTGTTGACTGTTTTTAGCACAACCTTCTTTGTCATTCCCAAAGGAAGATGATATTGGCATTCCACACTTCCATCCGGCATTATTTGTGGAATATGAGGCTATGGTAATGCATGATCGTCAAGGATTTGCTTTAATGTTGTAGCTGCATTTCCATTGCTTCTTTTTCCTTAAGCTTGTAGGCATTTCCATGAATTTTGTGAACCACTTTGTCTTTTACCTCTACCCAGATGGTCCAATATGTACCATGTGATAGTCCAGTTAACCATTGATATCCTCGATTACATATATATGTCCCATTAACCATGGGTTTCAATTTGGGTTGACAATGTGTTGTCCTCGAGTCCTTATCACCTTGATGAAGAAAACAAGGAAACTCTTGAAGAAGATAGTTATGTCTATTAGTCCTTGTCTTACTCCAAATGTTGATGCACATAGCTTCACAATCATCTTTTACAACTTCTCTTATGCAAAGTTTCCTGCAACAAATGCACATAAGAGTTATTCTTCTTAGATAACATTACATGTCTCTTGTGTTTTGGAATTGGTGCCATGATTCATCGCCTCTTGGCACTCACATACTTTTTTTTTGTGAATAATGTCTTGCATTTCCGTGTTGTGGGTCAATTATCTAGCATTGAATCTATTTCTCTTGAATCTTCATCTCTAAAATCAAATGTAAAGTGCCCTTGGGAATTATTTGATGTCACTTTTAAATATCTTGGAATTGGCAATCTAGTAGACAACTTGTTCATTAAAGTCAACATGTTGCCAATGCCTCTTGAATTTTTTGGTTGAATTGTTTGTCCTTCAAATTAGATGTTCTTCCATCCATATGCTCCATGCTAGTAAGTACATTAGGACCATCACAAGTCTTAGATGTTATGCCATCTCTGTCCATTCCAATGACAACATCATGAACATGATCATTAATATTAACAATTCCAATGAGCATGTTTGAGTTGCTTGTAATACAAGACAAGTCTTCTATACCTACAAGCATGTTTGAGTTGCTTGCAATACAAGAGAAGCCTTCTATACTAGTGAGCATGTTTGGGTCACTTACAACACCAGACAAGTCTTCTATACCAGTGAGCATGTTCGAGTCACTTGCAACACAAGACATGTCCTATATACTAGTGAGCATATTGGAGCACTTGCAACCTCTCTTGCATCAAAATCACTTATTATAATGTCCTCAACACCTAAAAGCATGTTGCTCTGGTAGTCTTTAGAGATGCCATGATTTATTAATTTCGAGCCCATTTGTGCAGGTCTTTTCTTCTCATAATACTTTCCTGTATCTTCCACCACATTGAAGGAAACTTTCTTGATAGGTAAATTTGATTTCAAGCCTAAGCTAACCCCCATTTGAAAATGTTATGTACCTGAAGATGAGATGTAACTGTATTAAAGACCTCTAGATGTAACATATTATCCATTGCTTTTTGAATGACCCCTTCACTAGTCAGCTTAATTACCTCCACCATACAAAGAAGATTTTGAGCATAGCCCATATGCTAGGTGCTAACATTTCTCCTGAGAAAGACAACATCTCAACTTTTTCCCCCTCGAAGAAAGTTCTCTTGATATCTTGAAAGTATATCTTAGGAATGATTTCATCTTAGTCCCAAAGAGTTCTATGTGCTTGCATATAAAAAATGTCACATTGTAAGATATCACCCACTGTTTCAAAGTCTTCATGTGGATATTTTAAATGCATCACAGGGCTTAGCACTTTGTCAATTATCACTACACATCTTCTCTCACCACAACGTTGAAAATGGCACACATTCATAGGATCAAGACTATGTATTTGTCCAACGCATACGACTTCATTCTTCTCATATAACACCACCTTTAATCCCTCTGTTAGGGTAAATACCTATAATAATTTTAGGAAATAAAGCATTAGCAACTATAAAAAAGCCCAACAAATCTCACACTTGAAATCAAAATACAAAATATATTGATATGCACCCCAACCTAAACCTTGAATCCTAAATCCTAAACCCTAATCCTTAACCCTAAACCCAAACTACAAACCCAATATCATAAACGTACCTCCAACCTTCCCCCTTGTGCCATAGTCCCCCTCTTCATGCCCACCCCTTTTAATCCCATTTCCCCACCGATGTTAACACTTCTCCCCTCATGTTTCCTTTTCCTCTAGGGCCCTCAAGCGTCGCCATGCCTAGTGCATTGATTTCTTTTCTAGATTATAACGTGCACCAGTTTTAATGCGTAGTCACTAGTAGTGAGTGCTTATAAAAATGTACGCATTATACCTTCCACACAGCACATATGAAATCATTTGGCAACGAAATCTTGCATGGATGTATATCTAGGGCAGCCTAAAGGTCGTGTAAAATTTCATCCCCAACAGATAAGTCCACATGCATATTTGGTTAGTATGTGCACCATTTTTAATACGTAGTCACTAGTACTGAGTGCTTGCAAAAATGTACGCATTATACCTTCCACGCGGCTCATATGAAATCATTTGGCAACAAAATCTTGCATGGATGTATATCTAGGGTAGCTTAAGGGCCATGCAGAGTTTCATCCCCAACAAATAAGTCCACATGCATATTTGGTTGGTACATGCAAAAATTTTCTTAGTCACATTTTTAAAATGTCCTAAAGCACAAAACACAATTACAACATAATTACTAATAAACAATTTTTTATTTTATAGAAACAACAAATCCCATTGAGAAGACAACGAACATCATGTATAAAATAGAATCTAATATAATGATATGTATGAACATGTATAAAACCATCATAGTGAAATACAAAATATGAGTCCATGAAAATTACAATGGTACGCTCATACAATGAGCCTATACATATCAAATACAAAAATATGTACAGTGATCCATGATTCTCTACAATTAAACAAATAAGAATGTTTAATTATATTTCAACCCAAATAATTTAATTAGATATCTAAAAATTATTTAGTTTACATTTAAATTAAGTAATTTAGCTAAAATGTAATTCAAAAATTAAATAGTAAAACTATTAAAATTCAGTCTTTTAATTAATAATAATTTTTATTTACTCTTTTAAAAATAAAAATAAACTCAACTTAATTTTTAATTATTTTAAAATTTAAAGTAAATTACATTTAAACATGAATTGATTTCTAATTAAATTAAGTAGAGAACAAAGGGAATCGTTATGGGTGGTTAAAAACAGCTCTAAGGGGATAATTAAGGAGAAATTTAAAGAGAAGTGGTTAAAGCGGAGGTTAATGATGAGGTTAGTGATTAAGGAGGAGTCTCAACAGTGGTCAAAGGAAAGTGGTTAAGGAGGGGTGGTTAAGGAGGTCGATGGTTAAGGGGGAGGTTGATGGGGATTAATGGAGAGTGGTTAAGAATGTGGTTAATGGAGGGTTAAGTCTTAGCCAAGGGAGGGCATTAGCCTTCCCCACTTGTTGTGCACATGCAACTGTGGGGGGAGGGCTAATGCCCCCCCTTTAAACCCTTTAAGCCCTTCAACCTTAAGGGAGGGCATTAGCCCTCCCCCCCCACCTATTGTGTGTGCAACAGGTCGGCATATTGTGCATGCAATAGGGGGGGGGAGGGCTAATTCCCCCCTTTAACCCTTTTAACCTTAACCTTAAGGGAGGCAATTAGCCCTCCCCCCCACCTATTGCGTGCACAACAAGCGGAGGGGGGGGGCTAATGTCCCCCTCTTTAAGCTTAAGGGAGGGCATTAGCCCTCCTCCCCCACATGTTGTGCATGCAACAGGTGGGGGGGAGGGCTAATGCCCTCCCTTGAATATCATGCCCTTGACGCTTCCCGACCTGCTTGAACACCCTGCACCACCATCGAGGGAGGGGGAGAGAGAGAGAGAGAGAGGGAGGCCGAGCGGAAGGGAGCAGGAGAGAGGAGGGAGGGCGATGGTGGCCGAGTAGAGGGGAGAGAGGGAGAGAGGAGGGAGGGCGATGACTGAGCAGAGGGAGAGAGGGAGAGGGAGAGGAGGGAGGGGCGGTAGAGTAGAAGGGAGCAGGACAGAGGGAGAGAGGAGAGAGGGCGGCAGTTGAGCGGAGGGAGAGAGGGAGAGGAAGAGGGAGAGAGTAGGGAGGGATGGCAGAGTGGGAGAGATGAAGAGAGGGAGAGGAGGGAGAGGAATCCAAGGGGAGGAGACAAGGAGATGGAGAGGGAGAGAGGAAGAGGAGTGGAGGAGGAGAGGAGGGAGGGGAGGGAGAGAGGGAGAGAGGAGAGAGGAAGAGGAGTGGAGGAGAAGAGGAGGGAGGAGAGGGAATAGCTCAAGAGAAGAGGAGGAGTCCAATTGCGGGACAAGGAGGGAGAAGGATTTGAAAAAAGGAGGGAGAATGAGAGAAGGAGGAAGGTTTCAATTTTATGGGGAAGTGGGTTAGGGTGGCTTTTTAGCATAAGCATAAACCACTTTTTTATTCTGAGCTCATTCTTCATTTTTCTTGGTTCTCTCTTCATCTCAACCTGTTGCACAAATCAATTTTTTTTTTCAAATCATGCAACAGGTAAAGAGCTTTCCAATCTATTGCGTACACTACATCTTCCACCTATCAAATTTTTTGAATTTTGATTTTTTAAAAAGCTTTTTGTATCTCTTTCAACTTGTTGCATGAGCAATGCCTTCCAGAAGTTTCTTTACTTTTACCTTTTAGAACTTCTTAAGATTTCTAAAAAAACTTTGCAAACTTAAAAGTTTCTATTAACGTATTGCATACGCAACAACTCCGTTTCTCTTTTAAATAATTTCTCAAAAAACTCTCCCAAGCTATTGCGTATGCAACAAATCCAATCCTTTGAGTTTGCCAAAAAAACTCTCCCAAGCTATTGCATATGCAACAACTCCAATCCTTTGGGCTTTTTCAAAATTTACAATATTTCTTAAAAACTCTCCAACCTATTGGGTCCTCAACAACTTAGAAAGGCTTTTTAAATTTAGAGTTCAAAAAATCTTTACCAATAATGTTATTTATCTATAATCTAATATATTAAAATATACTATAGAAAGACTTTTTTATTTAGATTTCAAAAACTCTTTACCAATAATATTATTTATCTATAATATAATATATTAGAATATATTAAAATATAGTATAGTCTATACTATTATATAAATATGATAAATTTATTAGATATTATTTTTAAAAATTTTAACTATTTATATAAAAGAAAAAACTAATTCTAACTATTTAAAAATGTATTTTTAATTAATTTTTTAAAACGTATTTAAAAATTAATTTGCAAATAAAATAATATTTTGTCAAACAATTGAACAATACAAGTACATCATAAATTAATTGGTAGGTACGGAGGCCTTATATTTTCTTAGTTTAAGGCTTGTGCAGAGTTTCATACCCATAGGATATCATAGATTTTCTTAGTTTAAGGCTTTTGTAGTGTTTCATACCCATAGGATATCATTTGAGTTGTTTGGAATGCGTACTTTTCTATAAATTTATACAATGCATCATGCATGAGTGTTCAAAAACATTGCGCACTCACTTTGATTTTAGACTATGTGTCCATCTCCAATGTATATAATGATACTTTACATAAGATTTACACTACGTTAGTGTAGGACAAAGTTTGTAAATTATCATACCCAAATGATATAATTTATTATATGGCTTTAAATGCATATTTCTCATTTCTTAGCATGCATATGACGTGCAAGAGTGTTAGACTGTGCTTCTTAGCCTATGTACTTGTTTTCGATGGGTATGATACTTTGTACAAAGGTTAAACTTAAGGCTTGTGCAAAGTATCAAACCATTCTTTGGCATGATTTAGAATGCAGATTTTACTAATCTTTTACTCTATGAAATTATCCTTACCCCTACATCCTACATCCTCAATTCTAAACCCCACCTTGAGCCTAGATCCTTAATAATTCAAGCCATATTCTACATTCTAAACTCTTTACCTATTAAGATGCTAAACCCTGAACCCTAAATCATACATACAACTTACTTCCTTTATTCTAAATCATAAACCATGCTAAACCCTAAACCCTAAATCTTAAATCATAAACCATACACTTTGTACTTTCTATATTCTAAACTATTAACCTTAGATATAAAGCTATAAATCCTAAACCTCAAAACCTAAACCCTATACCCTACATCGTAAATCATAAACCATACAACTTACTTTCTATATTCTAAACTCTTAACCTTAGATACAAAGCTATAAATCTTAAACCCTTAACCCTATATCATAAATCGCAAACCATACAACTTACTTCCTATATTCTAAACTGCTAACCTTAGATACAAATCTATATTTGCTAAACCCTAATCCCTAAACCCTAAACTCTATACCCTAAAGCCTAAATAATAAATCATAAACCATAAAACGTACTTCCTATATTCTAAACTCTTTACCTTATATAGGGAAGTAGCAAGCTAAGGCTGTCAACTTTTTGTTCACTTTCCAATCCTTAGGAGGTGGAAAAATAAGCTTTTTGGTACACAAAAATGCAAATCTCACCTACTTCCCTATGGATCTAGTCTTTGAAGTCTTCAAACACAACATCACACATGCTATTGTGCACACAATGGTATGGTCTGATTGAAAATTCAATGCATGCACAAAAAATTTCTTTGTGTCACATGGCATGGTTCCAAGGTGGTCACACCTTTGTCACGAATAGAGAGTGTCATATTAAATTTTGAATTTCTCATTCATTTTAGATTAAATGTTATTGAAACTTTGTAGATGGTCTCTTTACATTATGTAGAGCTTAACTTGATTTATTGGTAATTATTTGAATGACTTATCTAATTATAAATAATTATTTACAATATATAAAGTCATAAAATACATGCATTTTAGCAGCACACCACTTTTTTTTAGTATTTTGAATAATTAAGCAAATCCAATTCAGTGGAAGGTTAGTAGGCACATAAGGGTGTGTGGTTCAATCATTAAATTCCAAATCCAATGGTTAGATGTAAGGAGATTGAAGTTTAATTTTTACTTTTACTCCCTAGAGGATCAATAAAGAATATTAAAAATAAATCTAGTAATTCTTAAACATGACTAAACATTTCAAAAATGTCAATGTTTTTAGTCCACCATGTGATGAATAAGTGGAAAAGAATTTGGTTAAATTTGAGTAAGGGAAGGGTATATAATGGCCTCTACAAGTGAAATCTCCCTTTTCTGGGGGAAAAAGGGCCACCCAAGCCTAATACCAAGACAAGGTAGGCTTGGTATTAGGCTTGGTGAGGTAGGTTAGGAGCATCACCAACCGTAGTGGCAAGCCTTTGGAGTGTGCATGCTGCCCATGTGGAAGGCTAAGTCATCTATTTTTTCCTTGCCACCATACCACGTTGTTAGACCACATGGTGCCATGTCAGCAAGGAGATGTGACGTCACTCATTACCATGTCACCTTACATTGCCACATGTGCCACCTCATCATTCCATATCATAGGAACTCTTGGAGCCATGTCATCACACCTTGCCACCATGGCGTACCTCGCCAACATTGCCACATCAGCAATCCCTTCACCTCAATTTGCTATGTCAATTTACCACCTCATGAATTCCAACTCATCATGCCACATCACATTTCCACATCATGGAAGAGCCTCATATATTCCACACCATATTGCCACATCATCACCATGCATGGTGCCACATCAGCCACATGTATACACATCATGATGATGGCAAACCACATCATCAACATGCATGTGATTTGAGTGCGTGAAGCATAGAATACCACGATCGAGGTTTATAACCACGATCGAGGTATTTGGAGGTATCTGGAAGTGGCAAAATAATCAAATTGTCATGGTTTATGACCACAATTGAGGTATCTGGGGGTATCCAAAAGTGGCAAATTAGTCAAATTGGCATGGTTTATGACCACGATCGAGGTATTTGGAGATATTAGGAAGTGGCTAAATAATCAAATTATCATGATTTATCACATAGGTTATTCTCAAATTTGCATTAACGAAAATATTAATTAAGATAGGCACATATGTTATGTGAATATTAAACTGAAATAAAATCAAACGATGAAAGTATTCGAAATTAGCATTGGATTCCATGTATATATAATATGATTAAAATAAAATTATTTGAGTAGACCACAAAAATTAGTTTCAAAACAAAATCAAACGGAATTTTAGTAGCCAAATATTTTCAATCTTAGCACCTTCTCCGCCAATCAGAATCAAGAGTGATTTAGTGGATGAGTTCAAGCTCTCTATAAGACACTAGGTTTTGGTTCATTTCACCCATTCTTAGCTATTCTTGCCTCCCCATCACTTTGTCACACCTTCCATCCTACTTTCATTGAGAATGGGCTCTCAAAGCCATAGAGCTAGTAGACATGAAAGATGTAGGACCCCCCCCCCGCAAATCTCGTTGACGAGGAGTGCAAGTGGAAGGCTCACAAGCACAAGAGAGCCTCTAGAGCTAGAGCTCATCACGCTGCCACCACTGACCCACCTCCACCTCTACATCCCACCTCCACCTCCACCACCACCACCACCCCCATCCCCACCTCCATTGTCCCCCCCTCCACATCCTCATCTGCTCCCCTACCTCCAGCCACCGCCCTTCCCCTAGCCACCGACATTTTTCCCTCCACCTCTAGCTCTTCCCCCTCCATCCTCCCCCCTCCCCCTCCCCCTCCCCCTCCCCCCCTTCCCCTTGGCACCTCCCTTCCCCCCTCCACCCTACCATCTCCCATTGATCCCCTTGCCCCACCTTGCAGCAACAGTGTTGCTTCATGATGCGACTTGCCGAAGTCCACTATCTATTGTGGTACTAGCAAGATTGTGGTCTTTTTTGAGTGACCTTACGCTAGCTTTGCAGTCTGCTCTTCTCATGTCCCTGATTGATCACACTGACTTGGTAGAGTGTAGGAGGCTTGCTGGTCTTAGTGCACGTAGAGATAGGGTTATATGTAGCGAGGTCCTTAGTAGTGTTTGACATCCCTATGCTTCTATTAAGCATAGGAACTCCAGTGATGCCTTGGCAGCATGTCATGCTATTGTGGCTGCCATTAGTAGACCTCAGATGACAAGCCATGTGTGTACCGCTTCACATCTTCTTCAGATTGCACCGCGCACATTGCAACCAAGCATGATTAGGAGGCAAAGTCTAGAGGATAGCGAGACTGATGATCTTTGGGCTTCAAGTGGTCATGCACCTCGCATCGATTAATTGTTGGATGATTCCAGTAGGTCCTTCATACAATAGTTTTGGGAGGAGCATTGCAGAGCATCCCCAGTGTTCAAGAAGGCATTGTAGAAGAGGGTGTCACGCGGTGTGTACATTGAGCATGGTGCATGTTTTTTGGAGTGTACCCAGATTGAGTTGTACATTCAGTTTATAGAGGCCCTGAAGTTCAAGATTGGGTAGAGGTCATTTGAGCGATGCAGGCCATGATTTGTGTGATGCTCTTAGGAGCGTGACACATGCTGTTGTCGCTACCATGTGATTGATGTATGACATATTCTATTCCCTTGATGGTCATAGGGGAGTGGTTCCTACTAGCCCTCGTGACTTCATCAATTCCATGTTGTGTACACAAGATGGCGATGCTTTATTCACTCCCTTGATTCTTTGCAGAGTGTGCCAATAGTAGTACCTACAAGTAGTGTGCCAACATTAAGTGTGGTAGTAGTTGAACCTATAGTAAGTGTGCCATCAATAGCAATTGCGCCACTACTAGCATCTTGTTCTGAGGTTGTACACCCCACAACGACCATCGCGTTAAGTATTGGTACTCCATCTCTTGCTCAAACTACAAGAAAGAGAGTGAGTCACACTGGGGCGAGATCAACTTCCACAGCTATTCCAAGAAAGAAAGAAAAAATAACTCTAGCTCCACAGTAGACCGAGTGAGTGCATGTTATCTAGCACTAGATGAGTAGTTGGGTAGTGACACTAGTGAGGCTACAAAGTCTAACGAAGAAGATGCATTTGCTGATTTTTTTGTAAGTGTGGAAAATTTGCATCCTCCTAAAGATGAGGGATATATTTTGGGACTGGTACAATTTCTCATCATCACACCGCTCATTGATCGAGCTTCCTTGCTCACAAATCAATGGAAGCTGGATGTGAAATGTGCACACAAGTTGTATGAAGAGACTAAGAATTCAAAAACGCTATTTGCAAGAAATGTCACTCTCCATCCAATGAAGTTTACTAGAGTAGATATGGGAACATTTGACATTGAGAAGAGATATATGCTTGCAAAGAATAGGTTCCTTGATAGATGCAAGTTCGAGCCCAATGATGGGCAACACTTTTATGAAGCTTGTAGAATCCCCTTGAAGAGGGATGAAAATGAAACTTGAATCACATTGACTATCAACAAAAGTTTCAACAGATCATATGTTACATATGCTTATTTAATGATGACACAAAATATATTCCTAAATTTGAAAGGCTGAGTCTACTTTCGTTGACTAGGAGGAAAAACTCAACTCTTTCCAAGATCCTAATAAATGCAAGGGAGTTATGGGTTGGATATGGCTCGCCACAAACAGTAAAGTGAAGGATACCTACCACTGAATGCAATAGGAAGTGGACTCATTTTTACAGATGCTTGAAGGCCGTAGTGAATGATACACAATCACCCTTGTAGGACTTGAAGACCATAGTTGCAAGATATAGGGACTTTACTTGCATACTGTTCCATGAGGAGTCAATCTTTCAGATTATCTTGGATGTTTGTAAAGCATATGAAGCAAGAAAGATATCCTACCAAACATTAGAGCATGTGGTAGGTTTAAAAAAAACAACAATAAAGCAACTGTCTATTGTTTGGTGGAGACCATTTTGGTACATTCAAGATGAAATAACAAAGGATGTATGCCAATAGTTGCTTGATGGTGACTGCTTCTTTGGGAAGAAGAGCCAGCATAGTCACTTGGATGAAGTAGTCCCCAGAATGGCCAGAAGCGAAGCTGCTTTATTGTCAGCTGTAATGTTTTTATTGAATTTAGATCGAGTTGGATGGCAAAGTTGCTAATGTGGATAAGCAAAAACTTGGTCAAATGATTGACAAGTTGTGGGCCAAAAAGTGGGTGCGTTCATTAGACGTGGATGGCACTCCAACAAAGGATGCAAGAGGAAAGATGCCAAAGATTCTAGAGAAAGAGCATGCAGAGATAAAGAAGAATACCTTGGTACTAAACTTGCAAAGTACTATAGCAACAACTGGTTCAACCTTCAGCTTCTCGTATGACATCCTCTTATTAAAGGAGGATACAAAATTTGTACGTGTCAATTGCATTGATACAAAGCGCTTCATGGCAATGAGTGGTGATGCTTGGGATAAACTGTGTGTGTTTATCCTGGATGAAATGATAAAACACAATTATCAAGTCATCTTCGACAGTGATGAATGCACTATCAGAGATGAATCCAAAAGATGTCAACTAGTAGCAAAAGGTGTCAAGGAAGGATGATTATATAGAATGCTAGCTACAGTACCAGATAAGCATGCCATGTCAGCTCAACTGCAATAGATGCCACTATCTGCAAAATGGCACAAGAGATATGGTCATGTCAACTTCAAGTACTTGTTAGATCTCAGGAATTAGAATATGGCAATTGGGATTCCAAAGATACAATTTCTTGGAAAAGTTTGCAAAGCATGCTACTTCGGCAAACAAAAATGAACAAACTTTGGCAGAAGTACTTCTCATGCATGAAGTATTCTTGATTTGATACATACAGATGTATGGGATTATGCGTAGACCCATAGCATCAATGGTTCACTTTACTACTTGACTTTCATCGATGACTTCAGTAGATATTGTTGGGTCTACTTTCTGAAAGATGCTTAGTGAAAAGCATCTTTCGAATCAATATTGGGTAGAAGCAATAGCCACTGCAAACTATTTGCTTAATCGGCTTCCTATTAAACAGATTCAGGTATGACTCCCTATGAAGCATTTACTGGACATAAGCCACACATTGGGCATCTCTGCATATTTGGTTGCATAGCATATGCCCACATACATGATGATCATCACAAAAAATTGGATGCGAAGTGATGCAAATGCATCATGGTTGGCTATAGTGAAGAAAGAAAAGCATACAAATTGTATGACCCCATCAACCGCAAGGTCATTATCTCCAAAGATGTAATCTTTGATGAGAAATTAGAATGGAAAACCTCACCTACACAGGAGAGAGAAGCATTGACTTCACAGTCATCTACAGGACAGGTTGATGAAGAAGAGCAAGAATTGCCAGCAACACCCCAAGCAGAGCCACATCAGCTTAGATGGTCTACTAGGGAAAGCCAACCTTTAGCTAGATTGACATATGCTCAGAAAGGCAAAGCAAATCAGGTGGAAACCACCAACTATGCTCTTATGACTACCATCATGGCTACAGAAGAGCCAATGTACTTTGAAGATGTAGTAGAAAAGCCAGAATGGCAAACTACTATGAATGAAGAAATGGATGCTTTGTATAAGAATAATACTTGCAAATTATGCGACCTTCCACCAGGAAAGAAGGCCATAGCAAACAAATGGGTATACAAAGTGAAGTACAATCCAAACAGCAGTATTCAAAGATACAAAGCCAAACTAGTTGCAAAAGGATTTGCACAACAATATGGTCAGGACTATGATGAGACTTATGCTCCAGTAGCAAAGATGGATTCCATACGGTCCTTGATATCACTTGCGACACTCAGTAGATGGAATGTGTACCAGCTCGATGTTAAGAATGCATTTCTCAATGGTTATCTAGAGGAGGAAGTCTACATGCAACAAGCAGCAGATTATGTTGAACCAGGAAAGGAGAATAAGGTTTTCCATCTCAATAAAAGTCTCTATGGGTTAAAGCAAGCACCCAGAAGTTGGTCTAGTAGAATTGATAAGTATTTTGCTAATCTTGGATACATGAAATCCAATGCAGCTCATACAAGCTACTATAGTTCAAGGGGAAGACATTACTATTGCACTTTTGTACGTAGATGATGTGATTGTGACAGGAAGCAAGGATAGCTTCATCACAAAATTGAAACAAGACTTATCTGCAGAGTTTGACATGAAAGATCTTGGACTTATGCACTATTGTCTTGGAATTGAGTTCTGGAGAGATTCAGATAGCACATTCATGAGTCAGCTCAAGTATGTTGATAGTCTCCTGAAGAAGTCTCATATGGTAGATTGCAAGATTGCAGCCATTCCCATGGAATAGAGTTTGAAACTTACTAAAGATTCAAAAAAGCCTACAATCAATGACAGATACAACAGGCAGCTCATCGGATCTCTTATATATCCAACAAGCACACAGCCAGATATTTGTTATGCAGTAAGCTCACTAGCACAGTTTATGGCAAATCCAAAAGAGTCTTGAGATACATCAAAGGTACAAGACAGTTTGGGATAGAATACAGAGGAAGTCATCCACGGTTGCATGGATACTATGATAGTGACTATGTTGAAGATCACTGAGACCAGGAGACCAACACAGGGATATGCATTTTTTATTGGTCAAGGTGCTATATCATGGTTGTCAAACAAACAGCCAACTATTTCTTTGTCTTCGACTAAAGTAGAATATAGAGCACTCACTACAAGTGCATGTGAGGCTATATGACTTAGAAGACTATTATCAGAAATAGATTACTTTGATGAGTCAAAGCCAACAACAATATAATGTGATAATCAATCGGCTCAAGCATTGGCCAAGAATCCAGTATATCACTCCAGGACAAAAAGCACATTGATGTCAGAGAACACTTCATCAGAGAAAGAGTGTTACTTGGTGACATCACACTGCAACATTGTGATAGCAAAGAGAATCTTGCAGACATCTTTACCAAACCACTCAGTAAAGAGCTATTCGAGAAACACCGACTAGCTCTTGGTTTGACATAGAGGAAGGACATTCCCATTAAAGGGGTGCGATGGAATGTAATGCTCAATCCTTCTTCGATTCCCTAGAATCATCATCTTGAGGAAAGGCCTACTTCATAATGTTGATCTTGAGGGAAGGTGTTGAGAGTTCACGCTCAACATCATGTGATCACGTGTGCACAGCACCATCATGTGATCATATGTGCATAGCACTAACCTTATAGAGTGCTATAAAGGAAAGGGTTAGATCACCTAATCCTAACCCTAAATGGGTTTGTATATATTCTATTTTTTCAACTAAATCTATTATACAGTTAGTCATTTGTGGTGTGCTCTCTAGCTGTGCCCTCTCTCCTCATCTCCACTCTTCTCCTCTCCCCTCTTCATATTTAGTCACAGAGGTGCGGAGAGAGGGAGGAGACTCTGAAGATAGCAGAGAGCCAAAGACTTTTAGGAAATATTATAAAAGCATGACAAGATCTATTCGATTGCTTACGTAACGTTCATTGTTGCAGCACTCGGTATGGGCGATTTGATGCAAATGCTAAAGAAACAATAAGGGCCTTACAAAGATGATAGCGAAAGTGAGAGAGGGAGAGAGAGAGGAGTGCACACTATATAGCTACCTATACACTAAGTGTATTAACAATGAACATGAAGATATACATGTGAACCCCTTAGGGTTAGGGTTAGGCTTTGCCCCTATCCCTATGTGGATAGTGCAATTTACACTATCTCTAACACCCCCTCTTAAATTGCACTGGGTAAGTAGAGGGTGCATGTATAAGATGTTTTTGTGAATTTCATTTGGTGCATATGCTAGCATCCAAAACTGAAAAGAAATCAGAGTAGTATGTGCGTATGTGAGCACAGTGACTATGTAGTGGAAGCATGTACAATGAGTAGAACTTATGATCCTGTACATAATGTGGATTTCCCCCTCTTAAGTTGTGGGTCATCCTTCACCTTTGGGAATAAAACCCAAAAGATAGGCCAAAAGGAAGAGGAAGGAAATATGTAGAAGGTCAAGTCCACCTAGATCAAAGACTGGTCGATCAAAAGATGACTGTTGCATGTATGGCTACGTACTGAACATGTCAAAGCTTAAGATGTCATAAGTCATCATGGACTATGTAGTTGCTCTGAAGAAGAGGCATCTGGATGTAAGGCTAGTCGATGTAGCTATGGCAAAACAATCCGGTAGGTTGTGACAAATGAGGGTGTCACCAACCCAAAAGAATTGACAGCAACGTGAGAGGTATGTTGCAGTAGAATAATAATCTCTGTCAAATGATGCAGGGTCGTAGAGGACTTCATAGTCGATGTAGACAGAGTGATCCAGGGGCTGAAAATCTGGGGCCAAACGTGCAGGTATGAAAACCTGTCCAACCTGTATGCTCAACTGTCATGAGCTGAAGGTCGTCTTATGTGTGCATGGTTAACAGCCGCCGGCATGAGATGTAGCATCTATCATAGGCTCATCGAGAAGGAGCTGAGAGTATAAAGGCCTAGAAGCCTGAAGTACAACTAAAAGTGCATAAGATGTCCCTGAGGTGAATGAAGTGTCGAATGCTAATGTAGGGACTGATCTGTAATCCTGGATCCAACCATTGGACTGTATGATGATGTGGCATTGATAATGATGTGGCAGTGTGACATGGGAGTGCATGGTCACATGTAGTTTACAAAAGTGTGCCTGTGTGGCACAGTATGCTTAGAAGGAGGCAACTGTGCCTAGTAGGAGACTGCCACATGGCAGTGATGACCTGGCAGGTGAACTAGAGTTGCTGACGTGGTAATTTTGATAGTGACACGTGTCAATTACTGAGCCAAGAAAGATGCTGACATGGCAGCACACATCTCTACTGATGTGGCACCCGGGTACACTTGCTAACATGCTAGATAATGGCTAAGGTGCCACGTGGCACAACTGCAATCACGCTGAGGTGTGTGGTGACCCTAGGTTAGGGTAGCCAACCCTATCTGCCGTGTGGCTTTTCCACGTGGCAGAGGACCTTGTGGTGAAGGTCTGATGCGGAAGCTGAGGCGTCGACGGAGCGACAGGCACGGTGACGATGAGGCAGTGGAGGGAAGACGACGGAGGACAACGGGGAGAAAGAAAAGTTTGGAGGCGTTGCTCGAGGACTTTGCTTTGCTTAAGTCGATTTGCAGAGTCGGCATTGCTGGAGCCGTCTGAAGCTGGCTGTAGGTGCGCTGCTTGCTGGTCGTCTGACTCCGTGAGGTGGCTTCTAGGCTGCCTGTTGTATCGCTTCTGGCTGTTTTGCTGGAGTCGAGCTTATCGGTCATGAAATCGATGGAGAGGTCATTGTTTGCCTATGATGAGTTCCACCGCTGACAGCATCGCACAAGATGAAGTGCTTCGAGAGTTCGCTTCTCTCTGTGAGCTTCTTGGGCAAATGCAGAAGGAGGTGCTTGTGCTTGTGCTGCTGCCTTACATTAGGCTAGCAAATATGCGGAGCTACATGCCTGTGTAGAGGTTGCCGCCCATGGAGGGTGCTTCTTGTCACGTAGTTCAGAGGGGGTGTTTGTGTGCGTGGGAGCAAGGTGGAGCCGTTGGCGATGGAGGCCTGAGGGTCGTTGACATTGGCTTTTTGCTGCTCACGAGTCTTGTGCTTGAATGGCCACTAAAGGCATTAGCTCTCAGCAAAGGAGGCACTAAAGCCTGAGGCGTCGTGGAGGAGCCTTCGACGTTGAAGGCGCTGGAGCCTTGAGTGCTTTTGTGGTCGAAGGTGGTGTCGTTTCAGGAGGCAGGAGCCATTGGGGCTTGTTAGTGCTGTGGCTTAGAGGCATCACGTAAGAGTTGTGGCTGGATGAGCATAGGCGCTCCTCTGTTATCCGTCTTCATTTGGAAGGGTCGTCGGTCTTTGTGAGTAGCTATGATTCTCTGAAGTCGTCTTTTCGGCCATGTGTCGAGGCTTGAAGCCATTGATGAAGGTTGATGCAGTCCACCTTCTTTGCTTGATGTCATTTCAACGCTCTCTGCTACTTATAGTAGTGACTTCTTTGTTGTTGGCGTCGAGAAAGTCACCGAAATGAAGGAGTCAAGTGTTAACGCAGGAGGTCTCACTTCTGGGAGCCTGATTGTGGTGCTGTGACTTGGACTTTAAGTGTCCTCGGCTACTTTTGAGGGAGCCTGGGTGTCGAATGTCGAGCTTGCTGCTCAGGCACTACTAAAGCTCACAACTCACAAGAAAACAAAGGAGAACCAGCTAAGAGAGAGCAAGGGACAATCAGCCGGGAAAACATTTTAGAAATAAACCTTCCAATCACTAAAACAAAGCACAAGTTTATTTCCCTAGCTCTAAATGAAGAGCTTTCTGAAGCAGATTCAAGAGGAGAAGATGCTCTACAAGATGAACATGAGAAGTGATGAAGGTGCCTCGGAGAGAGGGCTTGTGTCTCGATGGAACAAGGGCTTAACGCCTTGATAGAAGCAAGGGCTTGACTCTCTCTGATGAAAATCTCTCAACGGAAGATGCCTCACGCAAGGAGGGCTTGACACTCATAAAGGGAGTGGGAGCACCATCGGCTCTGATACCATGATAGCGGAAGTGAGAGAGGGAGAGAGAGAGGAGTGCACACAATATAGCTACGTGTACACGAAGTGTATTAACAATGAACATGAAGATATACATGTGAACCCCTAAGGGTTAGGGTTAGGGTTTGTCCCTATGCCCTATGTGGATAGTGCAAAATACACTATCTTTTAACAAAAGAAATTATCAAGAAACAATCTCTGACTGCTTGAATTTCTTTCTTCATTGTAATTATATTGAGGATACAGACGTGGAGTCAGTGGAAGAGTGGTTTGTTGAGCAGATAAAAGAGATTAATGATCAAATCTTTTAGTCTTCATAAGATATCGATTGGCTCGTGACATGCTACTGTATAGAAGGCATGTGTTGCCATATCTTGATAGGTGTTCTTGTATTAGCTTTGTGTGTCATAGCTTCACCTTAGAAACTCATAGCTCATCTATGTTATAAGCCTATTACTTTATGCAGTCCATCATAACCTATGTGGTCTTAGCCTATGTGGCACCATATCTCGACCTGTGTGGTCTCGGCCTATGTGGAAATATATCTCAACCTTTGTGGTCATGACCTATGTAGCATATCTCGACCTATGTGGTCTCGACTTGTGTGCCATTATATCTCAACCTTTATGGCCTTGTCCTGTGTGGTCTGTAATAGTACAGTTGGTAAAACACCTATTTCATTAATTTTGGACTCTTGCACTATCCAAATTCATTTTGTGAGATAATTCTGGATAAAACATTTCAAAAAAAGAGGCTCTTATAAAACAAAACATTGAGTCAAAAAGGAAGATTTAAAAAAATCAAATTAGAAAAAATGACGTGAGATGTTAAAAATAGAGTACATCACATTGTTAAAAGAGACAAAAAAGTAAGATTTTAAAAAATCAAATTAGAAAAAATGGCGTGACATGTTATGAAAACTAGAGTACATTTCAAAAAGAGCACATCACATTTGTAAAGAAGTAGATCATATTACTCAAAGGCATATGGTGTCAAAAAACACCTTAATACAGTCTCTCTTAACATCATCTTAACATCACATTTGTACAAGAAGTAGATCATATTACTCAAAGCCATATGGTGTCAAAAAATACCTTAATACAAAGCCATATGGTGTCAAAAAACACCTTAATACAAAGCCATATGGTGTCAAAAACCACCTTAATATAGTCTCTCTTATCTAAGTCTAGAAGATCTCATCATTGGTTTCTCTTATCTTCTCAACAACCCAATCCTTCACTGCCTCCACAGCTGTATCCTCAACATAATTACATGTGAAGAAGAAGTTTAAGCAATCACAAATTGTTTCTTTATAATTTCTCTGAGAGGCTCTTATTGTTCTCTCAGCATCCGCATCAAATCGCCCATGACGAGAGCTGCGATAACGCAGGTTACTTAAGAAGTCTAATAGATCTTGCCGTGCTTTTATCATACGTCTTAGAAGTCTTTCACTGTCTGCTATCTTGAGAGTCTCCTCCCTCTCTGAGTGCCTTTGTGCAGCAAATTCCTCTCTCTCCATGTGTGTCAAAGGAGAACCTTGTCGAATTCTGGCCTCTCTCTGTGCTCCTTGGTCAGCAATCCATTCTTTGAGATTGTTAATTCCGAACTCCACGTCTTCGACAATGCCAAGGACATCCATGGGTGGGGAGATGATAAAGAAAGAGAGATGGACTACGATGCAAGAAAGAAGAGAGTGTCTGCAGAAGAACTAGGATAGAAGAATACTTGGTTATCAGGATGGATGAAAGAATACTCTGAGAGTGTTTGCGGAAGGACTAGGATAGAAGAATACAAGAAGAATACAAGTTAATGAGAAGCACTAGGATGCAAGAAAGAAGAGAGTGTCTGCGGAAGAACTAGGATAGAAGAATACTTGGTTATCAGGATGGATGAAAGAAGACTCTGAGAGTGTTTGTGGAAGGACTAGGATAGAAGAATACAAGTTAATGAGAAGCACTAGGATGGATGAAAGAAGAGAGTGTTTGTGGAAGAACTAGGATAGAAGAATACTTGGTTATCAGGATGGATGAAAGAAGACTCTGAGAGTGTTTGCGGAAGGACTAGGATAGAAGAATACAAGTTACTCAGAAGGACTAGGATGTAAGAAATAAGAGTGTTTGTGGAAGGACTAGGATGGAAGAATACAAGTGCACTAAGGCACAATGTGTTCACTACGATAAGGATAAGGGTTGGAATAAAGTGAGTGGCACGATGTGTTCACTATGATAAGGGTTGGAATAAAACAAGTGGAGATTGAATGCTCTACTTTAAGTGAGTGGAGATGATAAGGATAAGGGTTGGAATAAAGTGAGAGAAGCATTGCGAATGCTCTACTTTAAGTGAGTGGAGACTGTCCAACTGAATAAAATTCTCATCACACAAGGATTTATTTCCAAATAATCACATCATCACACATTCATATCATAAAATTGTGTGCATGAAATAAATATATTACAAATATTACATCATCACATATTTATATCAAAATTCTCATCACACAAGGATTTATTTCCAAATAATCACATCATCACACATTCATATCATAAAATTGTGTGCATGAAATAAATATATTACAAATATTACATCATCACATATTCATATCAAAATTCTCATCACACAAGGATTTATTTCCAAATAATCACATCATCACACATTCATATCATAAAATTGTGTGCATAAAGAAATTATATAAATATCATGATTATGCCACTTAAGTAATAAGTCACAAATTGGTGTATAATCAACAAAAACTACAAACAAAACATCATACATGCATCACAACTCTTGTGATGCTTCTAGTGGAGACTGTGGCAACTCTTTGGATGCTTCCAATGGAGGCTGTGGTGCTGTAGATGTACACTCGGTCTCTACTTCTTCTGTAGTATGTAATGCTTTCAGAGTAGACTCAGTATCCTCTTCCTTAAATGCAAGCGGAGGTGGTGGCAACTCTTCTGATGCTTCTAGTGGAGGCTGTGGTGCTGTAGATGTACATTGGGTCTCTACTTCTTCTGTAGTGTGCAGTGCTTTCATAGTAGACTCAGTCTCCTCTTCCTTAAAGGGAAGCTCTGGTATTGCTTCAGTTGCACGTTGTATTCTAATGGCAGCAATTAGGTCTCGAATGATTTCAGCCCTAAACAATTGTATATCCTCCTCTGAATATTTGAGCTCCAAAGAGTCTTCCGATGAGATCTGTGGCTTAAGTGAGAAAATTTCTTTGAAAATCAACATGCAGTTGTAGGCAACTCTCCACCCACAACTATGCCCATCTTCCTGCTCTACTACTAAACGCTTTTAGAAGTCTACCGAGTCTTTGTACTGTCCTGTTTCTCTAATAGCAGATACCAACTTCTCAATCGACCTGCTCATCGTGACATATTAAAAAAACTTAGTGTATCTATCACATAAAATACATAATATAGAAGTAACAACATATTGTGAGATAACTATACTGCACCAACAAATAAATGAATATTAGCTTATTAGATTTAATCAAAATAAATGAATATTAGCTTATTAGCTTATTAGATTTAATCAAAATATTGAATTATCAAGTAGAGAAAAAGTTTGTATCAAACCTGAGAATGGCCATCATAACGTTGTTATTGACCTCATTTGAAGCTCTAGAGAGAATTGAAATCTCCTCTCCTCCAAATTCAAGATACTGAGGTCTATGTTGAATCATAACCCTAACATTAAAAGAGCTTCCCAATTCTTTTAATGAAGCCATGTTTGTAGAGTTGAGATCATCTATCCTCTTTGACTCTTTGATGGCATTCATTTCGCAATCAATGATTGCTCGAATGGTACATGTTATAAATGCATAGAGATGCAAATTCGTATATGTTGATAGTGTGGTGTCATTTTGCATCTCAAAAATTTGACCAAGTACCAAAAAGCAATTGTAGCCCACCCTCCATCCACAATTATAGATGTGGCTATTATCTTGATGTGATACCTGACATGTTATATACTCTATTTGTTGTGCCAAGTCACATTGCCGCATTACTATATGTCGATAGCATCTACTAATTTTCGAGCTGATCTGCATATCAAAACATATAACAACAGTGAATATGTGCATTGCATATTAATCTACATGTCAAGAAGTGACAACAAGTGTAGCCTATACTTACTCTAACACATTGCCATGGACGGATGTCATTGAGTTTGCAAAGAAGCACTTCTTCGCAAGGATGTCCACGACTACCAGACTCCAATGTGAGTTGCATTATCAATAAAGAATAATTACTGTGTTTGAGACAATTCTAGCAATGCAATAGAAAAAACAAGTAGGGTTTGATGCTTACTTCTCATAATATGCTGTAAAAATAACTCGTGCGTCATTCATAGGAATGTGCTTCAACCACTTGCAAACATTCTCTATGGTTTCTTCTTTGTTGCTAAGCACTTCCGAAATACGAGGATCGAGCATATATGAAACGCTTTGTATATTTTGCTAAAAATTTGCTATAACATTACTATATTAAAAAAAAAAGTATTAGCTTCTTGGGTTTAATCAAAATAAGCAAAGTATAAAGCCAAGGAAAAGGCTGCATCAAACCTGAGGATGGTTGTAATGACTTTGACATTAACCTCATTCTTAGGATTCAAGAGGATTGAAATCTCTTCTTCACCAAATTCAAAAAAATGAGGTTGTTGTCGAATTAACAACATAGCAGTGAATGAACTTCCAATCTGCTCCAATAGATTCATATTTTTATGACTCATCTTATTGAGGGAGTAGTCTACATCGTATTCTTCTTCACTTGCTATGTCCTCCACATCCTCCTTCTGCCATAAAAATATAAAAAAGTTATGCGATGTACACATCCCAAACAAAGGCTTAAACAAGCAGATAAGGTTTCATACATGCTTTCATTAGTGTAAGTCTCTCCTCTGCTTGGAGCAAAATTTTAAAAAGGTTTCATACACGCTTTCATTAGAGTGAGTCTCTCCTTCTCTTGGATGAAAAATTTAAAAAGTTATGAGATTTACACATCCCAAATAAAAATAATGGTTTAAATAATCATAGAAGTATAAAGATAGCATGCTTTCATTAGACAAGTTATGAGATTTATACATCCCAAATAAAATTAATGGTTTAAATAATCATAAAAGTATAAAGATAGCATGCTTTCATTAGACTCAGTCTCTTCTCCTTTTGGAAGAAAATATAAAAAAGTTATGAGATTTATACATCCCAATTAAGCTGGAACAAGCATACAAGTATAAAGATAAGGTTTTATACATGCTACAATGTAGTCATATTTTCATGTTGTTTCCCAATGGTAGTAATTAGATGCTGAATACTCTCAGCCCGAAATGTTAGCAGATCAGCTTCTGTATATGATTCCATTTTGACTGGTAACTCCAAATCAAAAATCTCTCTAAGAAACAACATGCAGTTGTAGGCAACTCTCCACCCACAGCTGTGTCCATCTTTTTGCTCCACTGGCAAACGTCTTTTGAATTCTACTTGATCTTGTTGCTCCGTGGTTGTTCTGACAGCAGATACTAGCCGATATGCAGCAGCACTGTCCAGCATGACATATGAAATATATTAATATGTCATGATCATAAGATACAAAATAAGAAAGTATCAAAAATATTAAGAGAATAATTACCTTGGGGAGTTGGCATGATAGCCTTCTATTGAATTCACAAACCATAAATGGTTGAGTTCAAGGTCCCAGAAGATCAGACTCCAATGTGAGCTACACGACCAGAATAAAAATGATTATTTTTTTACACAAACTTGCCAAAGAAATAGTAAAAATAAGGTTAGAGTTGATACTTACGCCTCATGATAAGGCATTAAGATGACTCGCACCCCATCTAAATTCAAAGGGCTTAACCAGGTACAAACATCTTCTATAGTCTTTTGAGGAGAGCTAAGAATAGAAGAAAGGAGAGCATCGAGCATGTAGACACGATGCTGCACTGTACTAGGAAGCTGAGAAATAACTACACTGCACCAAGAAATAAACAAACATTAGCTCATAGAATTGATTTGCATTCTGCACTAGGAAACTAATATATAACTGAACTGTGAATAAATAAACAAATGTTAGCTTATTGAAGTAGCAATAAATAAATAAACATTACCTGAGAATGGCCAAGATAACATTGTCATTAACCTCTTTTAAAGGATTGGAGAGGATTGAAACCTCCTCTCTACCAAAGCTTAAATACTGAGGTTCTCGTTTCAAAACGATCCTAACTTGAAATGAGCTCTCCATTTTATCTAATGCAGCTAAATTTGATTTTTCAATCAAATTTAGAGGTGGTTGCATTGTTGAAGTAGAAGGGAGTGCCTCCGTATTGACTTCATCCATTTCTTCTCCCTCTATTGCCTGTAAACAAATATGAGAGATTAGATTCATTATCTTTAAATTTAAATCTTATTTAAAAAATTGTATTTAGTTGAGAAATAGAGAGTTCATACTGCTAAGTATTGTCGTACTGGCCTTTTTTCATAACCCTGCGAGCCATAATTATCAAAGAAGGCATCATCATATTTGTCTTCATCCACCAACCTCTCTGTGAATGGGTCATGTAAGTCCATCTTTTCATCATCAACAACTGGGACATTATGATCTTCAAGGTAATCATCCATGTCATCGGTGTCCTTGTGGTCTATCTCTTTTTCATAGCCTGTGGTTAGATCTGCTTGAAGCTGGAAATAGGCCATGAAATGCTTATTTTCAATAATATTGGTGGAGTTGCCTTTTCTTAGGAGATCCTCAAATAAATATCCCATCCTGCACAAGGTGACCTCCCAACCTGCCGGCAGCAAATTCTCCATCATGGTAAGCAAGAGACTCCCACTTTTTGCAGGACTTCCATAGTTGTTTTTTTGATAATGTATGGACCTGGGAATATCTTGCTCTTCTAGCATCAATCTCAAATTATTTGAATTCCCTCTTATGTTCTTTTGTAAGGAGTGATCAGGGTTGGGACTCCGCATACACAGAAAGAATGATTCAAGAGTTTGAATCGCTATGCCACATTCTCTCTTGCCTCTCTTTGCTGCATAAACACCACTATAGATCTTCAAATCTGATGAATATGCTCGCTCTAGAGTAACTTGCATGGATTCTTTGTCTTTTTTATCAACAAATATGACAATGTTACAAATCGCCACTTTGCTAATGGTGGTATATACTATTCTATCAATGAAGTTATGGATATCATCGCTAGAAACTTCATTGATAAAGAATAGTTGTGGCTTATCCCATGCTGACTCATTCTTGAAGAAGTCATCTTCTGAGACTCCCCTGAAGTTAACAAGCTTTCCAGACTCTGTCGTAACCTCTACATTGAATTGAAAGCTTTGGTGCATATCTGTCGGCATTCTTATCTCGCTAATTAATCTTTCCACATATGCAACCACCTGTTGTGGGATCTCTTTTCTCATATAAGAGGTTACTATTTCCGACCCATCTTCATCCTTTTTAATCCACCTGTTTGCCCATAGCTTTACCTTGGGTGTTGACAAAGAAGCTATATGCTTCACCACATTATAGTCAATGTTACAATGAGTAAGTGGAATTTGTTTCTCTGACAGCAAATACTTGATGGCACTATGCACTGCATCACGCCTCACCTGTACATTGATGCATTCTTCCATGCAGTGGTCTTTGTCTTTTTTTCCAAAAAACCATTCTTTCTTTAAAATTTTTTGTGCTGCCATGGATGCATACTTATCAGGTAAGTACTTTACAGGCCTCCACATCCTTGCCGTCAACTCCTTATCCATTACCTTTGACTTGTCGGAGATAAACAAAGGAGCTTCATAGGTCAGCTGTCCACGCTCACAAGCAATGCATGTTTCAAGCATCTCATTGAACACTTCAACAGGACGAAATATGATAGAAGTGTAGTCGGCATATCTGTCCCTCACCACCTTGAGGCTTGTCATACTTTCTTCCCGCTCTTGGGTTCCCCTAGGCACAACTGCACTCAAAGAAGTATAAAAGTTTGTGAGTGTGTCGGCGTCTGCTTTTGTGACCTTTCGCTTCAAATCAGGATTTGGAGAACCAAATGTTGTCCATATCACCCTTGCCTTCTGTAAGACCTCTGATGTTGAGGATATCTTACGCTTTCCATGGACATAATGATTAAGTCTTTCGGACTCAATCAGATACTTAATCTCATGCTTGAATATACAGATCGTTGCAGGATAATAATGGAATGAGCTCATCTTTACAAATTGTTCTGGAGTGAGTCTTTTGCCCTCCTTTGCTTCCCTTGCGATCTGATTACAAGCATAAGCCCAATGTTGACCATCAATGGGCTGGAATCTGCAATGAAGGAGAAATTCCTTCTTGACTTCCTTTAGCATATTCTCTCCTTGTGCCTCTTCGCCTTGTTCATGTGGAATATTTTTTAGAGTGTTTTTAAAGAATTGATTGAAGATCTCCTCGAAATGTGTAGGCCCTGTAAATGTTATTTGATCCAGAAAACTATTTTTGGTTGGACAAAACATTATTGGGCGCAAGACCACATTGCTTGCCACAGGTTTCTTACTATCTCTCAAAGCCTCGTATATTTGCATTGCATAGGATATATCAAGGCTTCGGCTATTAGTAAACAGAGCTACAGCTTCCACATCTTTGGCATTCACAAACCACGTCCTTTGACCCCAGATATATCCCACATCATCATCTGTAACTGCTTCATTAAGACGCAGATTAAGATTTTTGATTGATGTGAGTTCATCCTGATCATCTTCAGCCTCGGATTCTGAGTCTTCTTCATCTTTCTCTTTTTTTGACCATTTTTCATCCACATTATCTTTCTCTACAGTGGGACGATGTCTTTTCTTACTGCTTGGATCCATGGCTCTTGTAGTACTAGCCTTTTGCATTTCACGTCGTGGTTTGCTAGCAAGAGCTTCTAGCATAACTGCAGTGGATCGACCTTGATCTTCTTCAATTTTTGCTAATTCCCGTGCACTCAAGGCTTGTTTTTCATCATCCTTAGTTACATCCACCATTTCTGGCTCTAGAAGTTTGCGCTCATGTTCTACAGGTTTGTGACAGTGTGCCTGTTCTTCTTGTCCCTGCATTGAAGTCTGAGCTTTTTGATCTCCTTCATGTGATGATTCTTGCATATGGGGAGCATATTCTGCATCCTGAAAGTATTCAAACATTATCTTTGCATGCATCCTTTTTGCCACCACACTAGGAAATTGCTCCCAAGTATATGAAAGAGTCTCCAATGCCCTTTGCAGCTCTGGAAACTTTGATGGTTGAGGAGGAGGCATCACAAAGGTCTTTGCGTCTCTCCTTGACACAATAAAATGCATACCGCCAACTTCAGGATCTGAACTCTTTGTTAAAATATCCACAAAGGTGTCTTTTCGCTGAATTATTATGCCTACTACAAGGCTTGAAGTCATATCTTTTTTGAAGAAAGTAGCATCCCATGGATCTTCAACACCATTGAACTCCCTTTTTGACATAAGTAGAAAGAGTCTCTTTTCCTTTTGATGAAGAAACCAAGCTCTTCTACCCATGTGATATCGAGTCCACCTACCAAAGCCATTGGGGCTATATTCCTTTCCTTTGAAATTCAAAGTGACATCAGAAACCCATTCTCTGATCTCAGAGTCATTTAGCATAGCCATCACATTAGCTGATTGCTCCATAATCCTACAAGAAAAGATAATGAAGAATTTAGATACAGACAAGTAAAGTACAATATACAACCCTTGATACAATAAATGTGGGAAATAGCCCAAAAGGCTTTACAAGGCTTCATATGGCAATAAATGTGGGAAATAGC
>NC_141628.1:36352179-36452179 GCF_047967505.1 Dipteris shenzhenensis | reverse complement strand
TTGTAAGTAAAGAAAAAGAATTACAAGACGAATAAAAAAGAATGCAAGTACCTGGAAAAAGTGAAAAAAGTAAGGCTCCGCTTATCCTTTCTCTTCCGCTCTTGGTTGCTTCAATGAAATGAGGAGAGAGTTAAAACTAGTCCACTCCTCCTACGCATAAATTTGAATTTTCAAAAAAGAGAGGGAAATTTGAATTCATTATAAATTTGAATTCAAATTTGTGTTCAACATTCTTCTTATACTTTCTTCTCATACGTTCCTTTTGAATTCAAATTTGTGTTTAACATTCTTCTTGATACTTTCTTCAACATTCTTCTCGATTCTCGTAAGTCCTTTTCATTCTCGTAAGTCCTTTTCATTCTTCTCGTAAGTCCTTTTTATTCTTCTCGTAAGTCAAATCTTATTTGTCGTTCTTGCTCGTGATAGTAAGTCAAATCCTCCTCTCCCATCTCTCTCCTTCTGCTCCCTCCTCTCCTCTCCCTCTCTCTCTCTCCTCTCTCTCCTTCCTCTCCTCTCCCTCCCTCCCTCCATCCATCCCTCGACCCAACCCTCTCCTCCCTTCTCCCTCCCTCCCCTCCCTCCGCTGCCAAAACTCCTCCCTCGACCCCTCCCTTCCCCTCCCCCCCCCTCCTTCCCCAAAATCCCCCTCCCCCTCCCCCACCCCTCTTGCTACCCTTCCCCCTCTCCCGTCGCCTAACCCCTTCCTCCCCTACCCCTTTTTCCCCCTACCCCCTTTTAACCTTCCCCCCTTTTCCCCACCCCCCTTCGCGACCCCCCCAAACCTCCCACCCTCTTCCCCACTCTCCCTTCCCCGGGAGGGCTGCCGCGGCTGCCAGCCCCCCCCTCAACCCCTCCCACCCCTTTGCCCCCCTCTCAACCCTCCCCCCCCTCCTTGGCGACCCCCCCAACCCTCCCTCCCTTTCCCCCGGGCTGGCGGCCGTGGCAGCCAGCCCCCCCCCTCCTCTCAACCCGTCCCACCCCCTTGCCCCCCTCTCAACCCTCCCCCCCCTCCTTGGTGACCGTCCCCCCCCCCCCTTCCCGACCCCGTCAAGCCCTCCCCCCTTTCCCACCCACCCTTCCCTAGGCTGGCGGCCGCGGCCGCCAGCCCCCTCCCCTCCTCTCAACCCCTCTCACCCCCTCTCCCACCCCCTCCCCCCCTCCCCGGGCTGGCGGCCGCGGCCGCTAGCCCCTCCCACCCTTCTCAACCCCTCCCACCACCCCCCACCCACCCCCCTCCCCTCCCCCGAGTTGGCGGCCGCGGCTGCTAGCTCTCCCCCCCCCCCTCTCAGTCCCTCCCACCCCCTTTCCTCCCACCCAACCCCCTCGTCGGGCTGGCGGCCGCGGCCGCCAACCCCCCCCTCCTCTCACCCCCTTTCGTCCCACCCTTCCCCCTCCCCCTCTCAGCGCTCCCCCTTCCCCACCCCCCCTTTGCGACCCCAGCCCCTCCCACCCCCATTCCTCCCACCCAACCCCCTCCTCGGGCTGGCGGCCGCGGCCGCCAGCCCCCCCCTCTTTACACTCCCCCCCTTCGCGACCCCCCATCCCTCCCCCTCCCTCTTCCCCACACCCCCCCTTCACCCGGGCTGGCGGCCGCGGCCGCCAGCCCCCCCCTTCTCAACCCCTCCCACCGCCCCCCACCCACCCCCCTCCCCGCCCCCGAGCTGGCAGCCGCAGCCGCCAGCTCTCCCCCCCCCCTCTTAGTCCCTCCCACCCCCTTGCCTCCCACCCAACCCCCTCCCCGGGCTGGCGGCCGCGGCCGCCAGCCCTCCCCCTCCTCTCACCCCCTTTCCTCCCACCCAACCCCTCCCCGGGCTGGCGACCGCGGCCGCCAGCCCCCCCCCTCTTCACCCTCCCCCCCCTTCGCTACCCCCCAGCCCCGCCAGCCCCCCCCTCCTCTCACCCCCTTTCCTCCCACCCAACCCCTTTCCGGGCTAGCGGCCGTGGCCGCCAACCCCCCCCCCTCTTCACACTCCCCCCCTTCGCGATCCCCCAGCCCTCCCCCTCCCTCTTCCCCACACCCCCCCTTCACCCGGGCTGGCGACCGCGGCCGCCAGCCCCCCCCCTCTCAACCCCCCCCTCCTTCACTCTTTCCCACCCCCCTTGCCCCGGGCTGGCGGCCGTGGCCGCCAGCCCCCCCCTCCTCTCACCCCCTTTCCTCCCACCCAACCCCTCCCCGGGCTGGTGGCTGCGGCCGCCAGCCCCCCCCCTCTTCACCCTCCCCCCCCTTCGCTACCCGCCAGCCCCCCCCCCTCTTCACCCTCCCCCCCCTTCACAACCCCTCCCTAGGCTGGCGGCTGCAGCCGCTAGCCCCCCCCCTCTTCACCCTCCCCCCCTTCCCCCGAGCTGGCGGCCGCGGCCGCCAGCCCCCCCCTCAGCCGCTCCCCGCCCCCCCTCTCAGCCGCCCCCTCTCAGCCGCTCTCCCCGCCCCCCCTCTCAGCCGCCCTCCCTGCCCCCCCTCTCAGCCGCTCTCCCCGCCCCCCCTCTCAGCCGCCCTCCCCACCCCCCCTCTCAGCCGCCAGCCCCCCTTCCCACCCGCTTCCCTCCCACCTCTCCCTCCCACCCGCCGCGCCAACCTCCCCTCCCACCCCCTTCCCACCCACCCACCTCCCTCTTCGCCCCTTCCTCCCCTCCCTTCCTCCTCCCTCCCCTCCCACCCCCTTCCTCCCCTCCCTTCCTCCTCCCTCCCCTCCCTCCTCTTCTCCTCCCCTGAACCTTTCTCTCTAGTTCCTCTCTCTTCAAATTTTAAAAAAGAAACTAGAAAAAAAATTTGCAAGTACCTGGAAAAAGTTTGTAAGTTTGCTCTTTCTTGCTTTCTTGCTCTTCCTTCCTTGCTCTCTTGATCGTCCTTGCTTTCTTGCTTTCTTGCTTCAGTGAATGAAATGAGGGGAGAATGAATGAAGAAGGAAGATTATATATAAGAAAAATTAGGTTTTCCTCCTCCTCTCCTATTGGCTTTCCATTCCTCCCCTCTCTCCTATTGGCTTTTCATTTATCTCCTCTCCCATTGGCTCCCATTACTCCCCCTCTCCTATTGAACCCCCATCCCTCATCCATTAGCCCTCCTCCCATCCATCCATTTCTTCTTCCTCCCCATTGCCACCACTCCCATCCCACATTTCCACCACGTCCCATACTCCTCCCATTTCCCAAAATCCCATATTTCCCCATCTCACCCTCCTCTTTTTCATCCCCTATTAACTTCCTCACTCATTTCACTCCCTTATTAGCCTACTCCCCTATTACCTTCCCCTCTCCCATTCCATTCTTCCCTCCCCACTCTCACTTCCACTTCCCATTACTCACTTGCCATTTAAAAACTATTAATATATTATTATACTATTTTTTATACTTATTATCATACACCCTTATTACTTCCCTATCCTATTCCACTCCTCCCTCCTCATTCCCACTTCCACTTCCCATTACTCACTTGCTATACACATTTGCAAACTATTAATATATTATTACATGATTTTTTATACTATTTGTAAACTTACATATGGGCAAAATCACAGGTGTCAAAGCGATCCTATTGTGGTCATACAACAACTGTGCTTTTATTCAAGGGCATATTTATCCTCATCAACAAGCTTATTTACTCAAGGTATGAAGTGCATAATTTGTGCACTAGGTGTTTACTTTGTGTCAAAATTGTTTGCCACACACACACACATATACATATACCGAGAATTTTCTAATATTATCGCATCTACATTTCTCCAATGGGCACAAAACTTTGTACACTCCTCAACCTAGGTCTTATTGACTTGCATACAAAGTGGTGCACCCATCTCATAAGTACTTGTTCGGATAACACACCTCCTATGTATTTTATGACGATTGTGCATAACACTAACAACAAAATGGTGTATCATGTGAGACAGACTATGCAAAGCATATCCAATGGACACAAGACTTTACACGTTCCTCAACCTAGGGAGTATTGACTTGTGTGCAAAGTGGCATCCCCATCCGATAAGTACTTGTTTGAAAAATACACCTACGATCGTGTTTTTAACGATTGTGCATGACACTAAGGCAACAACGGTGTTTTATGCTTGATCGACAATGCAAAGCATATCCGATGGGCACAATACTTTGCACACACCTTAAACTAGGCAGAATCGACTTACATGCAAAGTGGCATGCCCATCCCATAAGTGCTTGATCCTATAACATACCTAGCAGCGTGTTTTTTGACAGATGTGCATGACATTAGAGTAAAAATAGTATTTAATGCTCGATCGACCATGCAAAGGATATCCGATGGGCATAAAACTTTTCGTACGCCTCAACCTAGGTGGTATTGAAATGTTCTCAATGAGGCACACCCATCTGATAAGTACTTGGTCAGATAACACACCTAATGGCGTGTCTTTTTGCGACTGTGCATATCATTAGGGAAAAAATGATGTATAATGCGTGATCGACCATGCAAATCATATCCGATGGTGACAATACTTTGCACGCACCTCAATGTAGTTAAAAAGGACTTGCGTCCAAAGTGGATCCTCCATTTGATAAGTATTTATTTGAATAACACACCTATGGCCGTGTTTTTATATGGTTGTGCATGACACTAAGGCAAAAACAGTGTGTTATGCTTGATCGACAATGCAAAGCATATCCGATGGGCACGATACTTTGCACACACCTTCAACTAGGTGGAATTGACTTACATGCAAAGTGGCACGCCCATCGCATAAGTGCTTGATCAGATAACACACCTAGCAGCGTGTTTTTTTATGGATGTGCATGGCACTAAGGCAAAAATGGAATTTAATGCTCGATCGACCATGCAAAGCATATCCGATGGGCATGATACTTTGCACACACCTTCAACTAGGTGGAATTGACTTACATGCAAAGTGGCATTCCCATCACATAAGTGCTTGATCGGATAACACACCTAGCAGCGTGTTTTTTTACGGATGTGCATGGCACTAAGGCAAAAATGGTATTTAATGCTCGATCGACCATGCAAAGCATATCCGATGGGCATAATACTTTTCCTAAAATCAAACTAGTTGGTATGAAAATGTTGTCAAAGAGGCACACCCATCCGATAAGTACTTGGTCAGATAACATATCCAAGGGCGTGTTTTTTTGCGGATGTGCATACCACTAGGGAAAAAACGGTGTATAATGCGTGATCGACCATGCAAATCATATCCGATGGTGACAATACTTTGCACGCACCTCAATTTAGTTAAAATGGACTTGCGTGCAAAGTGGAGCCCCCATCTGATAAGTACTTATTTGAATAACACACCTATGGCCGTGTTTTTATATGGTTGTGCATGACACTAAGGCAAAAACGGTGTGTTATGCTTGATCAACCATGCAAATCATATCCGAAGGTGACCATACTTTGCACACACCTCAACCTAGTTGAAACGGACTTGCGTGCAAACTAGAGCCCCCATCCGATAAGTACTAGTTTGAATAACACATCTAGGACTGCGTTTTTTTACGAATGTGCATGACACTAAGACAAAAACGGTGTTTTATGCTTGATCGACAATGCAAAGCATATCCGATGGGCACAATACTTTGCACACACCTTCAACTAGGTAGAATAAACTTACATGCAAAGTGGCATGCCCATCCCATAAGTGCTTGATCGGATAACATACCTAGCAGCGTGTTTTTTGACGGATGTGCATGACACTAGAGTAAAAATAGAATTTAATGCTCGATCGACCATGCAAAGGATATTTGATGGGCACAAAACTTTTTATACGCCTCAACCTAGGTGGCATTGAAATGTTCTCAATGAGGCACACCCATCCGATAAGTACTTGGTCAGATAACACACCTAATGGCGTGTTTTTTTGCGACTGTGCATATCATTAGGGAAAAAATGATGTATAATGCGTGATCGACCATGCAAATCATATCCGATGGTGACAATACTTTGCACGCACCTCAACGTAGTTAAAAAGGACTTGCGTCCAAAGTGGAGCCCCCATCTGATAAGTATTTATTTGAATAACACACCTATGGCCGTGTTTTTATATGGTTGTGCATGACACTAAGGCAAAAACAGTGTGTTATGCTTGATCGACAATGCAAAGCATATCCGATGGGCACGATACTTTGCACACACCTTCAACTAGGTGGAATTGACTTACATGCAAAGTGGCACGCCCATCGCATAAGTGCTTGATCAGATAACACACCTAGCAGCGTTTTTTTATGGATGTGCATGGCACTAAGGCAAAAATGGAATTTAATGCTCGATCGACCATGCAAAGCATATACGATGGGCACAATACTTTGCACACACCTTCAACTAGGTGGAATTGACTTACATGCAAAGTGGCATTCCCATCACATAAGTGCTTGATCGGATAACACACCTAGCAGCGTGTTTTTTTACGGATGTGCATGGCACTAAGGCAAAAATGGTATTTAATGCTCGATCGACCATGCAAAGCATATCCGATGGGCATAATACTTTTCCTATATCTCAACCTAGTTGGTATTAAAATGTTGTCAAAGAGGCACACCCATCCGATAAGTACTTGGTCAGATAACATATCCAAGGGCATGTTTTTTTGCGGATGTGCATACCACTAGGGAAAAAACGGTGTATAATGCGTGATCGACCATGCAAATCATATCCGATGGTGACAATACTTTGCACGCACCTCAATTTAGTTAAAACAGACTTGCGTGCAAAGTGGAGCCCCCATCTGATAAGTACTTATTTGAATAACACACCTATGGCCGTGTTTTTATATGGTTGTGCATGACACTAAGGCAAAAACGGTGTGTTATGCTTGATCAACCATGCAAATCATATCCGAAGGTGACAAGACTTTGCACACACCTCAACCTAGTTGAAACAGACTTGCGTGCAAACTAGAGCCCCCATCCGATAAGTACTAGTTTGAATAACACATCTAGGACTGCGTTTTTTTACGAATGTGCATGACACTAAGACAAAAACGGTGTTTTATGCTTGATCGACAATGCAAAGCATATCCGATGGGCACAATACTTTGCACACACCTTCAACTAGGTGGAATTGACTTACATGCAAAGTGGAATTCCCATCGCATAAGTGCTTGATCGGATAACACAGCTAGCAGCGTGTTTTTTTACGGATGTGCATGGCACTAAGGCAAAAATGGTATTTAATGCTCGATCGACCATGCAAAGCATATCCGATGGGCATAATACTTTTCCTATACCTCAACTTAGGTCGTATTAAAATGTTGTCAAAGAGGCACACCCATCCGATAAGTACTTGGTCAGATAACATACCTAAGGGCGTGGTTTTTTGCAGATGTGCATACAACTAGGGAAAAAACGGTGTATAATGCGTGATCGACCATGCAAATCATATCCGATGGTGACAATACTTTGCACACACCTCGACCTAGCTGAAACAGACTTGCGTGCAAACTGGAGCCCCCATCCGGTAAGTACTAGTTTGAATAACATACCTAGGACCGTGTTTTTTCATGGTTGTGCATGACACCAAGGCAAAAACGGTGTTTTATGCTTGATCGACAATGCAAAGCATATCCGATGGGCACAATACTTTGCACACACCTTCAACTAGGTGGAATTAAATTACATGCAAAGTGGCACACCCATCGCATAAGTGCTTGATCAGATAACACACCTAGCAGCGTGTTTTTTAACGGATGTGCATGGCACTAAGGCAAAAATGGTATTTAATGCTCGATCAACCATGCAAAGCATATCCGATGGGCACAATACCTTGCACACACCTTTAACTAGGTGGAATTGACTTACATGCAAAGTGGCACGTCCATCCCATAAGTGCTTGATTGGATAACATACCTATCAGCGTGTTTTTTTACAGATGTGCATGACACTAGAGCAAAAATAGTATTTAATGGTCGATCGACCATGCAAAGCATATCCGATGGGCACAATACTTTGCACACACCTTCAACTAGGTGGAATTGACTTACATGAAAAGTGGCACGCCCATCGCATAAGTGCTTGATCAGATAACACACGTAGAAGTGTGTTTTTTTACGGATGTGCATGGCACTAAGGCAAAAATGGTATTTAATGCTCGATCGACCATGCAAAGCATATCCGATTGGCACGATACTTTGCACACACCTTCAAATAGGTGGAATTGACTTACATGCAAAGTGGCATTCCCATCGCATAAGTGCTTGATCGGATAACACGCCTAGCAGCGTGTTTTTTTACGGATGTGCATGGCACTAAGGCAAAAATGGTATTTAATGCTCGATCGACCATGCAAAGCATATCCGATGGGTATAATACTTTTCCTATACCTCAACTTAGGTCGTATTAAAATTTTTTCAAGGAGGCACACCCATCCGATAAGTACTTGGTCAGATAACATACCTAAGGGCGTGTTTTTTTGCAGATGTGCATACCACTAGGGAAGAAACGGTGTATAATGCGTGATCGACCATGCAAATCATATCCAATGGTGACAATACTTTGCACACACCTCAACCGACACTAAGACAAAAACGGTGTTTTATGCTTGATCGACAATGCAAAGCATATCCGATGGGCACAATACTTTGCACACACCTTCAACTAGGTAGAATCAACTTACATGCAAAGTGGCACGCCCATCCCATAAGTGCTTGATTGGATAACATACCTAGCAGCGTGTTTTTTGACGGATGTGCATGACACTAGAGTAAAAATAGTACTTAATGCTTGATTGACCATGCAAAGGATATTTGATGGGCACAATACTTTGAACACACTTTCAACTAGGTGGAATTGACTTACATGCAAAGTGGCATTCCCATCGCATAAGTGCTTGATCGGATAACACACCTAGGAGCGTGTTTTTTTATGGATGTGCATGGCACTAAGGCAAAAATGGTATTTAATGCTCAATCGACCATGCAAAGCATATCCGATGGGCATAATACTTTCTCATACATCAACCTAGGTGGTATTAAAATGTTGTCAAAGAGGCACACCCATCCGATAAGTACTTGGTCAGATAGCATACCTAAGGGCGTGTTTTTTTGCGGATGTGCATACCACTAGGATAAAAATGGTGTATAATGCGTGATCAACCATGCAAATCATATCCGATGGTGACAATACTTTGCACACACCTCAAACTAGTGGAAAAAGACTTGCATGCAAACTGGAGCCCCCATCCGATAAGTACTAGTTTGAATAATACACCTAGGACCGTGTTTTTTCATGGTTGTGCATGACACCAAGGCAAAAACGGTGTTTTATGCTTGATCGACAATGCAAAGAATATCCGATGGGCACAATACTTTGTACACACCTTCAACTAGGTGGAATCAACTTACATGCAAAGTGGCACGCCCATCCCATAAGTTCTTGATCGGATAACATACCTAGCAGCGTGTTTTTTGACGAATGTGCATGACACTAGAGCAAAAATATAATTTAATGCTCGATCGACCATGCAAAGCATATCCGATGGGCACAAAACTTTTCGTACGCCTCAACCTAGGTGGTATTGAAATGTTCGCAATGAGGCACACCCATCCGATAAGTAATTGGTCAGATAACACACCTAGCAGCGTGTTTTTTTACGGATGTGCATGGCACTAAGGCAAAAATGGTATTTAATGCTCGATCCACCATGCAAAGCATATCCAATGGGCATGATACTTTGCACACACCTTCAACTAGGTGGAATAGACTTATATGCAAATCGGCACGTGCATCCCATAAGTGCTTGATTGGATAACATACCTAGCAGCGTGTTTTTTGACGGATGTGCATGACACTAGAGCAAAAATAGTATTTAATGCTCGATCGACCATGCAAAGCATATCCGATGGGCACAAAACTTTTCGTACGCCTTAACCTAGGTGGTATTGAAATGTTCTCAATGAGGCACACCCATTCGATAAGTACTTGGTCAGATAACACACCTAATGGCATGTTTTTTTACGGATGTGCATATCATTAGGAAAAAAATGGTGTATAATGTGTGATCGACCATGCAAATCATATCCGATGGTGACAATACTTTGCACGCACCTCAATGTAGTTAAAACGGACTTGCATGCAAAGTGGAGCCCCCATCTGATAAGTACTTATTTGAATAACACACCTATGGCCGTGTTTTTATATGGTTGTGCATGACACTAAGGCAAAAACGGTCTGTTATGCTTGATCGACAACGCAAAGCATATCCGATGGGCACAATACTTTGCACACACCTTCAACTAGGTGGAATTGACTTACATGAAAAGTGGCACGCCCATCGCATAAGTGCTTGTTTAGATAACACACCTAGCAGCGTGTTTTTTTACGGATGTGCATGGCACTAAGGCAAAAATGGTATTTAATGCTCGATCGACCATGCAAAGCATATCTGATGGGCACGATACTTTGCACACACCTTCAACCTTGTGGAATAGACTTACATGCAAAGTGGCACGCCCATCCCATAAGTGCTTGATCGGATAACATACCTAGCCGCGTGTTTTTTGACGGATGTGCATGACACTAGAGTAAAAAAAGTATTTAATGCTCGATCGACCATGCAAATGATATCCGATGGGCACAAAGCTTTTTGTACGCCTCAACCTAGGTGGTATTGAAATGTTCTCAATGAGGCACACCCATCCGATAAGTACTTGGTCAAATAACACACCTAATGGCGTGTTTTTTTTGGATGTGCATATCATTAGGAAAAAAATGGTGTATAATGCGTGATCGACCATGCAAATCATATCCGATGGTGACAATACGTTGCATGCACCTCAACGTAGTTGAAACAAACTTGCGTGCAAAGTGGATCCCCCATCTGATAAGTACTTATTTGAATAACACACCTATGGCCGTGTTTTTATATGGTTGTGCATGACACTAAGGCAGAAACGGTGTGTTATGCTTGATCGACAATGCAAAGCATATCCGATGAACACAATAATTTGCACACACCTTCAACTAGGTGTAATTGACTTACATGCAAAGTGGCACGCCCATCGCATAAGTGCTTGATCAGATAACACACCTAGCAGCGTGTTTTTTTATGGATGTGCATGGCACTAAGGCAAAAATGGTATTTAATGCTCGATAGAACATGCAAAGCATATCGGATGGGCACGATACTTTGCACACACCTTTAACTAGGTGTAATTGACTTACATGGAAAGTGGCATTCCCATCGCATAAGTTCTTGATCGGATAACACACCTAGCAGCGTGTTTTTTTACGGATGTGCATGGCACTAAGGCAAAAATGGTATTTAATGCTCGATCGACCATGCAAAGCATATCCGATGGGCATAATACTTTTCTTATACCTCAACCTAGGTGGTATTAAAATGTTGTCAAATAGGCACACCCATTCGATAAGTACTTGGTCAGATAACATACCTAAGGGTGTGTTTTTTTGCGGATGTGCATACCACTAGGGAAAAAATGGTGTATAATGCGTGATCGACCATGCAAATCATATCCAATGGTGACAATACTTTGCACACACTTCAACCTAGTTGAAACAGACTTGCGTGCAAACTGGAGCCCCCATCCAATAAGTACTAGTTTGAATAACACATCTAGGACTGCGTTTTTTAATGTATGTGCATGACACTAAGACAAAAATGGTGTTTTATGCTTGATCGACAATGCAAAGCATATCCGATGGGCACAATACTTTGACACACCTTCAACTAGGTAGAATCAACTTACATGCAAAGTGGCACGCCCATCCCGTAAGTGCTTGATCATATAACATACCTAGCGGCATGTTTTTTGACGGATGTGCATGACACTAGAGTAAAAATAGTATTTAATGCTCGATTGACCATGCAAAGGATATCCAATGGGCACAAAACTTTTTGTACGCCTCAACCTAGGTGGTATTGAAATGTTCTCAATGAGGCACACCCATCCGATAAGTACTTGGTCAGATAACACACCTAATGGCGTGTTTTTGTGCGAATGTGCATATCATTAGGGAAAAAATGGTGTATAATGCGTGATCGACCATGCAAATCATATGCGATGGTGACAATACTTTGCACGCACCTCAACGTAGTTAAAACAGACTTGCGTGCAAAGTGAAGAATGCAATATGTTTTGGCCAAATGTTCATAACGATTTGTGCCTAGCTCCAGTCTTTGAAAATGAATTTGTATCATTACTCCCACATCCATATTGTGGACCGAAGAAGAGAGAGTTTATGCCACAAGTAGATATAGAGGTCGATTGTTTTGTTGTGGTTCGGCCATCGGATGATGAATATGAGAATGTGAAGTTTTGGGTTGCAAAAGTAGTTGATGTGCAAAGAGATGACCAAGGGAGAGCTACAACATTTACAGCGGTATGGTATGAGCCAAAGGGCAGGAAGGAGAATATGGATAACAACACATTATATACTAATTGTATAATGAAGGAGTGGGTCCCAATGATGAAGCAGTCTCTCAAGTTTCGACGGAGACAATCATAGTGTCTTGGCATTCAAGGGCAAAGAAATCAAAGAAGCACATGGGATATGAGGTAGAAGGAAAAATAAAAATACCACAGCAAACTATTTTGCATATACACGAATTTTTAAGGATGCTCACCATGGAGGAAGTAGAAGGAGACAGCGCAAATGAAGAATGTCCATGATTAAAGCTTTGTATTGAAGTCCATTGAAGGATTTTATTTGGGTACTAGGCAAGGAGCCAATCCAAGACAATTATAATCAGAGTCATCACCTCGTATGTCAAATGAGAGTCAAAATATGCACTGGATGTCACCCAAGGGTCAAGGCTTGCCAAGACAATAGGGAGTTAATGCAGATGGCACCTGGCAAGGGACTATCACATTGAGCAATAAGACAATGGGGAGTCAATGCACCCAAGGGGCAAGGCTTGGCAAGATAACTTGTGGGAGTTAATGCAGATGGCACCTGTATTTTGCACTGGATGTCACCCAAGGGTCAAGGCTTGGCAAGACAACAGGGAGTTAATGTAGATGGCACCTGGCAAGGGACTATCGCATTGAGCAATAAGACAATGGGGAGTCAATGCACCCAAGGGGCAAGGCTTGGCAAGACAAGCCTAGGTCAAATTATGCAGATGGCAACTGGCAAGGGACTGTCGTGACATTGAGCAATAAGACAATGGGGTGTCAAATTATGCAGATGGCATGAATTGAGGCTCTTTAAGAGCAACAATTTAAATTGTAAACATATGTTCAATCTATATCATTTTGGATATAAAGACTCTAGCTAAGAGCAACGTCTCTCAATGTAATCATATACATAAAGCTACAATTGCTATTATCCCTCTTTGGTCTTATGGCATCATGTCTTCTTTCTATTTATTAAAACTTTTGTTAAATTTTGTGCATATTGCCGAGTGACAATGTTATTTTCATGAAATATTTAAGTCTCCTTTCATGGATTTATAAATTTATCACGTCAACGAAAAACGTCAAGGAAAAATATTAAAAATAATTAAATTAACAAATAACTTAGATATAGCTAGAATTTCTAATATAGGATTATTTCAAATTCTTGCATGTTGGTGCAAAAGTATAGATTGAAAAAACAATATTTGTATGTGAATATGATAGAGCCACAAAGTGAACTTTTGATTTGGGAAGGAAAAACGTCAAGGAAAAATATTAAAAATAATTAAATTAACAAATAACTTAGATATAGCTAGAATTTCTAATATAGGATTATTTCAAATTCTTGCATGTTGGTGCAAAAGTATAGATTGAAAAAACAATATTTTTATGTGAATATGACAGTGCCACAAAGTGAACTTTTGATTTGGGAAGAAACTTTTTAGAAAGTAAAATTTTGATTTGGAAAGGATATTTTCATAAAGTAAAGTTTTCATTTGGGAAGGATTTTTGGGCTTCGTCCAAAAACAACACAAAAAGTCCAAAATTAATGAAATAGGTGTTGTAATCTTCTCTGCAACAAGCCTAGTGGGGTTGAGCAGATTATATGAAACTTTTTATATGGGGGTTGTTTAACCCGCTGCATCCAGGATTGGTGGACCTTTGAAGAGGGCCCTCTTCATATGCCTTGGTAGGCCAGCTTGGGCTAACCTACATGACTAAAAAAGGAGAGCGAAACATTTAAATATTTGAAGATTTGAAATAAACTTCTCAAAGAAGTGCAAAGAGGAGAAGAGCATGAGCGAAAGTAAGCATTTTTACACAAGGAAAGGAAAGATTTGAATAAATCAATTGAGATATGATTTATATATTTATTGCATTATTATCATGAATGACAAGTGGAGTGAAATATTTAAAATAAATATCTCTAAGAAGAAAAAATAGGAGAAGGGCATGAGAGAAAGTTTTTAAAAACTTTGAGTGAGGAGTCTTTTGAATGGTTTTTAGTTTTAAAGATCAATTAAATTGACTTGAATCATGTATTAAATCAAACTAGTTGAATCCCTTGAAAATCCTTGTGGAGTTAAAATATTGAAAAAAGCATCCAACTTTATAAGTGATCTATGAGACTTGGCCTCAAGTTGTACAGCTCCATTCGGAATCAAACCTATGGGATATCTTTAATCAATCAAATTTAGTGAAGGACTTTAATTTTTATGGATTGTTTAGGATGTGTAGAGTGGCACACAACCTAGGGCCTTATTGAGCAAGGGCACGTTGACTCTACTACTTTACCTCCACTTTGATTTTCATTTCCCAATATGCAGAACAGTAGATTCTTGTTGATGTAAAGCTTGATGGGAATTACATGGAGAGAGAAATACAAAAGGCATAGGTATGGTGACAAAAGACATAGGGATTTGTGCACATGTTTATTCAAGCAATTGGCAATTTTTCCATGTTGTTTCCTTGGGCTTTACAGTTTCATATGATACATTGGTGTTGGAATACACTCTATTTCCATTATAGATTATGTGCTAGCTGGTTAAGTGAACATTCTTGATAATCCATTTTGGAATTTAGGTCCAAAGGAATGTTGTAATTTGTAATCTAGCAACCAACCAAAGGATACGTTTTCAAATCTCAATGCTAAATGGGTTCATGTTATCAACCCCTAAGCCAATTCATAAATGCCATTTCCCTATTTGAATAAATTTCTCATATAGGATATAGTTTATATGCATGCACAACCCATGAAGGATATGTTCTATAGGCACACAAGACTACCCACAAGAATGGTGGGACATCTCTTATAGTTTTTAATGTGTGGGATTATCTATGTGACATATGACAAGTTTGTCGATTATACATCACTCACAGTGTTCTATGTATGCAATTTAGGTCCAAAGGAATGTTGTAATTTGTAATCTAGCATGAACCAACCAGAGAATACGTTTTCAAACTTCAATGCTAAACAGGTTCATGTTGTCAACCCCTAGGCCAATTTATAAATGCCATGGCCCTATAGGCTATTTTAATAAAATTCTCACCTAGGATATAGTTTATATGCCTGCACAACCTATGAAGGATATGTTCTATAGGCAAACAAAACTACCCACAAGAATGATGAAAGATCTCTTATAGTTTTTTATGTGTGGGATTATCTAGGGATTATCTATGTGAAATAGGACATGTTCATAGACTATACATCGCTCATACTTTTCTATGTGTGCAATTAATTAGGTCCAAAGGAATGTTGTAATTTGTAATCTAGCAACCAACCAAAGGATACATTTTCAAACTTCAATGCTAAACAGGTTCATGTTGTCAACCCCTAGGCCAATTTATAAATGCCATAGCCCTAGTCAAATATGAGAAATTGTATTGAAATGAATGACATTTGCATATTGTCTTTTTGTGGAACTTAGGTCCCTAAAAGTTAACACCATAAATTTCTTGTTTCATCCATTAGTAGATGAAATGGCATATTGAAGCACATGTACACTAAGGACAACTAGTTTGGCATAAAAACTACAAACAAGTAGTGTGTTAACTGTTGATGCCTCTAAAAATTAAAAGAGTTTTTTCTTTATTCGAAAGGTAATTAATTTTGGACAATACACAGTTGTCCAACGTTTCAATTGTTACCTTAGTTATAGAGTTGAGGCAACCATGCATGTCCAAAAATGTATCAAACAAGTCCAATTATTCTAAAAAAATAGTAAACAAGAGCTTTTAGAAGCTTCAGCCTGCGAGTTTGTAAATTATTGAATACATGCATGGAAGATCCATGGGAATTTGTATGCATGTCCATTATTAATAGCATTGAGAAGCAAGTAAGAACTTCTAATATTAGAAATAAATTAAACCTCTTCAAGTGTACATAGTGTAAACTTCATAAGGAATGAATCCAAAGAATAGATTCTTCATCATGGATGGTTAATATAATCCACCATAGATGGTCACCATCCTATGAATTGAACATGAATTAATATCCATATGTACTTTCTTTGGTATATAGTGGAGTGTATTCATATTAAAACAACAGAGGTTAAGGTTATTATGGTGATTGTACTAAATAACTCAATGATCCACATAAGTCACATAAAGGTTTATATATTTGCAGCCTTCTCTTAACATGCATGGAACCTTGAAACCACCTCAATTTAAACAATAATAATTGCAATATTTTTCTTTTGTGACCTTTGTTTTGTACACTTACTGTGACTCATTTGAATATTATAGCATATTCATTGTAAGGATATTCTCTAGTAAGTTATCAAAGCTATTTCATTTGATTCTCAAACAATGGTCCCCCCTTGTGGTGCCATGCTAGATCTTACAGATCTTACATCAATGGGTCAGTCTGCTTCACTTGCATATAAAGTTGTCAATGAAAAGGGCACAATTGAAGGAGAGTGGATAAATTGGCAATATATGTGATTAGTGATTTACTCATAAAGGAGGTTAGGAAAAAAATATTTGTTTATTATCAAGTGCATTGTAAATGTTTTGTTTGAGTATAAATCTATCTTTAAAGTGGTTCTATGAACCTCCAAGAACTCTCTTATCCTAGTTGTAATTTTTCCATGAAGACCCTTCAAATTTCTTAGGGTGACTCCTTATGGAAACTTAGTTCAGATTTAAGTAGCCTTGTATCATACTTAATAAAGGCTTGTTATAGAAACACCATTTTTTTTCAATGGTAGATGTGTGTACAATCTATACAGGAAACCTTGTGTAGTGTCTCCTTATTGATGTGGGACTATCTTGTCAAATAGGTTTTACTACAAATATTCATTAGTTTGAATTCTGGAAAAAAGAACTCTAAATTCATGTGATTTCTCTGCATGTGGACTTGCATATTACTCATGGTGAAATTTCCCATTTGTAACAAGTAATGCAAGTCACCTCTTGACATCTCACTTCGTCAAAGAGTTGTTGCTTCCACAGCTTCAAGCTTTTCACAATATTGAACCCTTACTTCCCATCTACTACAAATCGAATCAAGTCGTTCGCATTCTTTAAAGGAGATTGCCATGGATACAACCTTCCATCCATCTAGAGATCGATGTGCTTCTCCCCTTGTGAATGAATTTGATGTCGCTTAGGAGTCAATGCATGATTGGGTGTAGCCAATTGCAGAACTATTTTGGGTGCACTTTTGGGGCCTCATCACGATGCACGAGTGGGTGAGATTTTGAATTTGGGGAAGGCTCACACTCTCATCAGATTTTTTCATTAGGCTAGCGGCTCAATTTAGACTCAAAACTATTATGGGTGTCAGTTTTAGTCAAGCTTGTTAAAATTGTACATTAGGCTCACCAATGGCACACCACCTAGTAAGAATGTGCTAAGGTTGTTGTAACTTCCACCCGAATTTGCATTGTGCAAGAGTAAGTCGTTTCTAGAGATTTAAATTGCTTGATTCAAAATTATGATGGACATAGATTAGTCAATATATATATATATATATATATATAAATTCTTATCAAGGATTTTTATTACTCATGACTAGTGGATTGGTCAATGCCTATCACAACCTAGTATTTCTTACTACCATGTGACATATTTTTGGTCAACTAAATATTATATGTCGACTATAAAATGTAATAATTAAAGTGACATAGATTGATTTAAAACCACTTTTTTTTTAAAGGCTTTTATAACAAGGTAGAAAAACTAATATGGTCATGATTTAATGAAAGGAAGAGGTAGTACTACATGAAGGCAACCTTTAATGTGCATTAACAACTAACAAGTAAATACTAACCTACTTTTTAATATGGTTAACTTGATCAAGAAGACTAAAACATAGGGCATCGACCTTCAACTCTCAATCTAAATCCTATAGCTCCTTAATAGGGCTGAAAATCGAAGGAGAGAGCAGAGGCCGCTTGGTCACTCACATAAGGCTTGATGGCGAATGCATAAGAAAAATAGGAGAGGTAATTGGGCCAATAAAGAGGCGGGTGCATTTAAAACCTCAGAGGGATGCAAGTAGCCCTCATAGTAAAATATGATGTGTCAAGCTCTCCTTTCGCCATTTTTTGGATGAAGAGTGCTTTTGTAGTGACCCTCACCTGACCTAAGTATTGGCGCTCATAGTCTTGTACGTTCTTTGGAATGTTTAAAAAGAAAAAGTTAGCTCCCTATTACTACCTCATGACCCCCATAGCTTTGGATTTGAATTTTTAAATTCAGGGAGGCCATTGCCGCCATGGATTTAGTGCCCGGCCCTTACCCTGGGGATTGTGACAAAAGCTTTGCATAGGAATTCTGGAGGATAATTCGAGAAGAGACAAGAAGGAGACGTGCCAGCACGGGATTGGCTGTTAGGAATTGTCAATATGCAACACCGTGGGTATAATTAACAAGCATTTTGCAGCTTGCATTCACGTAAGCATAATGCCGCCGGCCATGCAGCTGCTGTTGCCGGTCGTCGCAGCCTCTGTCCTGCTCGTTTTCCATGCTGGTAATCTCTCCTTCTAATTAGCTCTAGTGTTTTTCGTTCACATTAGGCAATTCTTTCCTCTCGCAGTAGCTTTGTTTCGGCAATGCGTAGCCACATCATACATGCCGGCCGAGCCCAACTGTAAGGTTCGGTCTGTTCTCTGAAAGGTTGTTGCTTTGTTGCCTGGATTCTGCATCACGTCCGTCTGTACTTCTTTTGGGTTATCAAATCACTGAAGTTTCTATATTTTCTCAAGATGGACCGTTTAGTAACAGAAACTGAACAGGTTTAGCGAGTGCCGAACAGCAGACCAAATCCATGTTTGTATTCGGTGATTCGTACGCTGACACGGGAAATCATAACCCCAATGCTAAAAACGTAAGTATAAGGAAGCCGTGGCTGCCTCCTTATGGCTTCACTCATCCAGGCAAGCCGGATGGACGCTTTTCAGATGGTTTCGTCTTGACCGATTACATCGGTAAGCATGCTTATTCAATTTCAAAAGAACATTACTCTTTCCTGAGCAGGCATTAGTACTACAGGAGCCCTTATAGAACTGTCCCATGAACGGACTTCTAAGTACACAATTCTGTATTGCTCTTTTAGGACAGTTTTTAGGACTGCCCTCGACTCCAATCCCATTCGAACAGATCCCCAAGACTTTTATGCAGCCTCCATTGAACCTCTCCTGGGGAGTTAACTTTGCCTACGGTGGCAGTGGAGTGTTCCAAACATATGGACCGGAGTATCCTACTATCGGCAAGCAAATTCACCAATTAAGGCTGTTGTGTAATAAGGGGATATATAGCCAACAAGATTTCAACGAGTCTCTTGCACTTTTTGTAGTTTCCGGCAACGATTACGATGCATATGTGATAAATCACGGTACTATAGTGGTAAGTCTGGCTCACGGGTTTTGCAGCACAGTGCTTATTCTGACTTTTCCCGCCACCTTGATCATTATTGCATAGTTTTGTGGACTGCCAGGGCATCGACGATTTTATCGTTACAGTTATCCGGCAGCTGAACGCCAATTTGATGTCGCTCATTGAGCTAGGTTTCAAAAAAATTCTCGTGACAAATATGTCTCCGACTGGGTGCCTCCCGGGTCAAACTTCCCCCAAAAATTTCACTTCCTGCGAAGATTTTGATGATACTATATTGAGTACTCCACATAACAAGCTCCTCAACAGCTCAATCACAACACTGGAACAAACAACACAAGCGAAGCTGCTGATCCTAGACCATGATAATGCTTTCCGCGACATAATTTCAAATCCAGGATCCTTCGGTACTTGAGGACACTGACTGGCCGCATTTCTTCCGTAAATTAAAGGAAATCCTTGTGCCTTCATCCTTAATGACACTTACTGGTTGACTCCGCAGGAATCACAGAACCGCTGAAGCCATGCTGTCTCGCGGAAGCTGACCACGAGTGCGGCGACGTAGATCATAGCAAGCGACCCTTGTTTACAGTGTGCAGCGCGCCAGATAGGAGTTTCTATTGGGATAATTTCCACCCATCTCATGCAACATGGGCCAAAGTCGTGACTCTGTTGGCATCTTCTATTGAGAATTTCCTGGCTACCAACACTTAAACTCATGAAGAGTTTATGAAATGGTGATGGAGCTCAGCCCCTCTTGCAATCTCCTTATATGTGAGGGGATTAGTTAATAATACGTTACTACTATGGAGGGAATGATATGCGGTCTAGAGAATATTTGATTGAAGCGTTTGGACAATTGTTCTATTCAGTTTTCCAATATTTTTCCCGAGGAGATAAAAAGTTTATATATTACTTTATCAAGTACAAACAATTGTGTTATCACTTATTTATTTATGCTTTTGTTAGTAATGTTGTATTTTTTAGTAATCGATCTCTTCATTTTGTGAAGCAAATTGATGATGGACAATAGTTGCTAATTGACTTACTACTTCTGGAGTGGCTCCTATTGTTGCTACTAGAGCAAGGAATTTTCTTGGTTTGACATAATTATAAGTACTACATCTTTCCTCATATTGGAGTGCTGCAAAGGACATGAACTCCTATAGGTGATCCATTCATCTTGTCATAAACTTCTTGTTGTTTGGATGCTAGAGTATTGATTTCAAGATCAAGGTATAGGCCATTTTTGAACACAAATACCGACCTTTTTAACACTATTTAAAAAAAAAATAAAGGTTAAAAAGGTCTTATTTTTTGTGGGAAAAAATAGGGCTTGCAGTGGCCCTATTTTGCCCTAGTAATGTTTTTTTTTCGGCATTACAAAAGAATGTTTACAAGCAAGCATGCAAGATAAAACTCTCAAATCTTATTTGCTACAAAATTTCTCTTTTGAAAAGGGTGATACGAAATTGCTCAAATGAAATGATAGACGAAAGCATATACATGCCGAAGTATATACAACCTTGTTTGTTACAAAATTTTCCTTTTGAAAAGGGTGATACAAAATCACTCAAACGAGCTGACAGGAAAAAACATATACATGCCGAAGTATATACAAACTACTACTACTGCTCATCCAATTCGTTATCCTCCTCCTCCTCCTCCTCCTCCTTGTCCTCCGTGTATATAGGTGTGTCTGATCCTTGGCCCTTGTGACCTCCGCCTAATGTGAGATTACAAGTTGGAGTAGACTTATACTCCACGAGCAGCCACCGCAGCCCAATCGATTGCCACTCCCTATGTCTCCATCTCAAAGAACCACTTCTTTGCTCCCATGTGGAATGCGTGTTTCGTCTCTTTATCTCTGGGATGACGACCAATCACAGATTGTTGTGGATCCAAATTACAAGAGTTAGATAAAGTGCATGCCATTTGTAATTAAAAAAATAGAATAATAAATTAAATGAGAAGTAGACTTACCACCCATTCTCGAACGCGGCTCATCCGCGACTGCCGAGGTGCGAAGCACCTACGGTGTCTAGCTGTCTCCTTGCAACCTTCTTCTAATTGTCGAACTTTCTGGGTGTGTCCCTTAGCTCCTTCTTCAAAATCTTCCAGTCATCTTTATCCACCTAGCTAGGTTTAGGCTTCTTTACTGCGATGGCATCTCGCAACTCTGACCTGCAATACTTCAAGACACCACACATGCACTCTCGCATGTAGTGGTCATCGAACTTATACCTGGAGGGGTTAGGAAATTGTCTTCTCAATTCCTACAAGATTTCATTCTTCTTGTCCTCATCTTGCATTTGGTGCTGCGAGTCACTAGGATGGGCTACGAGCAAACCTGGGTGTATGTGCCACCACTCCTCGCCCCTCATCCCATTGAATTATTATCATCTTGGCTCCGATGACCATGAAATTCTCCCATGGGAACCATCTAATCGCACATCATGGCTAGTCGATGATGTATATGACCGCCTACACTAGGCTGGGCTATTAGCAAAGCTGGGTGTATGTGCGACTGCTCCTCCCCCCTCATCCTATTGAATTATCATGATCTTGGCTTCGATGACCAAGAAATTCTAGCATGGCAACCATCTAATCGCACGTCATGGCTAGATGATGATGTAGTCGCCTATGCTAGGCTAGGCTACCAGCAAAATCTAGCTGGTGGATTGTGTGCTCTTTGTAGTGATAGGCACCCAGAATTGCACAACTAACACAAGATCTTGGCTCCGATGACCAAGAAATTCTAGCATGGCAACCATCTAATCGCACATCATGGCTAGACGATGATGTAGATTACTGCCTATGCTAAGTTGGGCTGCCAGCAAAATCCAGCTGGTGGATTGTGTGCTCTTAGCAATGATAGGCACCCAAAGTCGCACAACTGACACAAGAAATGAAGGGGGAAAGAGTGGGAGGGTGGTAAGTCTAGCTATATAAAGGCCTTAGTTGCCAACCTTGCATATATTTTGTAAATCAAACTTGACCACCTGAGAGTAGCCATGTAGGCACCCAGGGGAGGATTTGATGTTGTAACTCACATCTGACCACCTTGTAGTAGCCAAAGGATCATGGCACCAAGGGGAGGTGTTGAGAGTTGTGGTGCCATGAGCACATGTAGAGCAAAGGTATGAGTAAAGGGCAAGCTGCCACATGGCATGGAGGAGATATCCCACATGTGAGCAAGCATATGGATGTAAGTATCCTCACCTATAAAAGGGAGATTCATTTGAAGTAATATCAATCAAGCACTTTGCACTATCTCAAGATTCTCTTTATGAGTCCAAGCTAATCTATCTTGGAGCCTAATTGACTTGAGGTACATGTCATGAGCACTCTCTTTATCATGTTTCCACACAGGTTCCATCCTGAACTTGGCACCAACTAAATAGTGAGCTTTATGACCTTTTAATTCCTTTTGTCTAGATAGCCATTTGACAATCTCTGATCAAAGAGTATGTTGAACTTGGCACCAACTAAATAGTGATGCCACTTTTTTCTAGCATGCAGCACTATGGCAAAACGATCTCTTTCATAAGATGAATAGTTCTTTTAAGATGTATTCAACTAAGCTATTGGTCTTTCATTTTGTAAAAGAATGGCTCCAACAACTACATCACTCGTATATTTCCAACACAAAGGGTAAATTCAGATCAACTACTTGTAATCCTGGGGAAATGGTTAAAGATTGGGGGTTTACCTTATAAGAATATAGTGTACCATGTGCATTCAAAAGGAGGGGTACTTTAATCTGAATTTTCAAAAAAAAAAGATTACAATAACTGGGGGCTTTTTCAATTTAATTTCAGAAAAATAATCACTTAGTCCATTAGTAATGAGGGATGTTTCTATTAGGGGGGAAATTTTAGTTGAGGGGTTTTTTTAATACCCTATGAGTGCATGTGATATGAAGGCTTTCTTAGTAGTGCACACCCTGAGGGCTAAAGCAACCTTATGTTTTTCAAAACTTCATTGCTATGCGTCACCCCTAGTGAAGGATTTTCCCTTTCCTTTAAGTTGGTCCCTTATGGGGACAACAATCTTAGCATAATATCAAACATATTTGCAATAGAATCTTGCGAAAACCAAGAAGATTTGTAGTTCTAGCAATTGGTTGATGCTATCCATTTAAGAATGGCTTTAACCTTTTCGGGATCCATATGGATACCTTAATAGGAATTCTTTTGGGTCTGTAGCAAGCATGAGCCCATATATTTTCTTTGGTATATTATTATGTGCTTATACTATTTATATCATTTTGAAGGTTGTATTTACTTTAATGATGAGCGAATACATTTGTTGTTATCATACTAAATTATGTTTAAGAATGCATGCATGTTTTCATGAGCACTTAAATTACTCAAATTATGCGACTTGCCGGTAGACATTTGTGACTTTTTACTGATTATTGCAGGATTACTTATTGATATGTGTCAGATAGTGCTCTATGTCTTTTTACTGATTACTACAAGATTACTTATACATGTTTCCACATTCCCTTTTACTAATTACTACAGAATTACACATTGATTACTTGTGGGATAGTGGTTTGTGCCTTTTATTGATTACTGCAAGGTTACTTCTTAATTATTGCCAGACGGTGTTCTATTCTTTTTTAGTGATTTATTATAAGATTACTTATTGATTATTTGTCTGGATAGTGGTCCATGTTTTTTTATCGATTACTGTGGGATTACTTATACATGTTTTTAAGTGCCTTTTATTGAGCACTATAGGATTACTCATTGATTACTTGTTGGATAGTGGTCTGTGCCTTTTTATTGATTGTTGCAGGGTTACTTCCTCAATGGGGATTCCTTTTTATTGATTACTGTCGGATGGTGGTTCATTTCTTTTTATTTGATTACTTTTTAGACCATGCTTCGTGCTTTTTTACTATCGAACAGTGGTCCGTGCCTTTTTTACTGTGCAGATGTGAATATATTATATCATTCCAGCGATGATTATCTAGATGTGATTATATTATATCATAGGTAATTTATCACAAAATTTTCTTTAATCCAAAGAATCTCATTCTCGGATGCCAAAATGTTTGGTATTCCTAGATGTTCATAGATGTTTGGTATTATCAAAATTTGTGTATTCTCGGATGCCCGAATGTTTTGTATTCCCAGTATTATTGGATGCCCGGATGTTTTGTATTCTTGGATGCCCGGATGTTTTGTGCTCCCATATGATCATTTGCCTAAGAGTGATTATGACCACAATACGCTTTGATACCCAAGGATAACAAGTTCCCAATCTACTTTTGTCCACAAGATCATCTTTTCAATAGAGCTCACTTAGGAACATATACTTTATTGTGTCCTCTATGATCATTTGCCTAAGAGCAATCAATGCAATTTTTCTTAATTCCCAAGAATCTCATTCTCGGATGCTTAGATGTTTCGTATTCTCGGATGATCATTTCCCTTTGATGCTCAGATACAATTGTATCTCTAGATACTCTACTAAAGAAGTCCAAATGAAGCACTTCAAATTGATTCCTTCAGCAATTATTATATGCCACATGATTTTTGAAATTCTTGGTTCCTACTTTTTGGCTTGAATTAGGCAATATAGATTCTTGGTTCATGTTTCTTTGGAAGGTTGAACAAATGACTACCACAATATATCCCATTAGGTAATTATAGTATTAATCATAGTTTGTTTATTTCCTTTTATTATTGCCACTTTATATCATGATGAAGGCATCTTGGCTGCATGAGACTTGACATGGTAGTGACCATGAGACTTAACAAGGTAGCGATGGCTGTGGTCAAACATTGGTCACTTTGTGCCATTCCACACTCCTTTAGAGTGACATTCTGACGAAAGGTCTTGTATAATTTCAAAAACAAGCTTAGTATCTTCACAATACATATTGTATCATGACAGACAAACTAGACTATATATATAACACCTATTTCATTAATTTTGGACTGGTGCACTATTCTTTTGTGAGATAATTTTGGATAAAACATTTAAAAAAAAGAGGCTCTTATAAAACAAAACTTTGAGTAAAAAAGGAAGAATATTTAAAAAAATCAAATTAGAAAAAATGATGTGACATGTTATTAAAACTAGTGTACATTAAAAAAAGAGGACATCACATTGTTAAAAGAGACAAAAAGTAAGATTTTTAAAAATCAAATTAGAAAAAATGGTGTGACATGTTATTAAAACTAGAGTACATTTAAAAAAAGCATGACACATTTGTACAAGAAGTAGATCATATAACGCAAAGCCATATGTTGTCAAAAAACACCTTACATTAGCTCAGCCTAGAAGATCTCATCTTGGTCTCTCTTATCTTCTCAATAACCCAAACTCTAGAAGATCTCATCATTGGTCTCTCTTATCTTCTCAATAACCCAATCTTCCACTGCCTTCACATCTGTATCCTCAATATAATTACATGCAAGAAAGAAATTTAAGCACTGGTCACATACTGTTTCTTTATAATTTCTCTAAGAGGATCTTATTGTTCTCTCAGCATCTGCATCAAATCGCCCATGATGAGAGCTGCAATAACAAAGGTTACTTAATAAGTCTAAGAGATCTTGTTGTGCTTTTATAATATGTCTTAAAAGTCTTTCACTCTCTGCTATCTTGAGAGTCTCCTCCCTCTCTGCATGCCTCTGTGCATCAAATTCCTCTCTCTCCATGTGTGTCAATGTAGAGCCTTGTCGCATTCTGACCTCTCTTTGTGCTCCTTGGTCAACAATCCATTCTTTGAGACTCTTAATTCCAGACTCCATGTCTTTGATGATGCCAAGGACATCCATGGGTGGGAAGATGATAAAGAAAGAGAGATGGACTAGGATGGAAGAAAGAAGAGAGTGTTTGTGGAAGGACTAGGATGGAAGAATGCAAGTTAATGAGAAGCACTAGGATGGATGAAAGAAGAGAGTGTTTGTGGAAGAACTAGGATAGAAGAATACAAGTTACTAGGATGGATGAAAGAAGAGAGTGTTTGTGGAAGGACTAGGATAGAAGAGTACAAGTTACTAAGAAGGACTAGGATGGAAGGGGGGGTGGCGGGAAAACACAATATTGCCAGTATAAGATGAAAATAAAGGTTTGCATGATACTTACATCTCGTGATATGCCATAAATAGGACTCGCACGCCATCTAAATGTAAAGGCTGTAACCATGTACAAACATCGGCTATCGTCATTCTACTATCGCTAAGTATAGGAGAAAGGAGGGAATCCACAACATATACACATGGTTTTGTATGGATCTACAAAATCGTGAGATAATTATACTGCACCAACAAATAAATGAATATTAGCTTATTAGATTGAATCAAAATATTGAATTATCAAGTAGAGAAAAAGTTTGTATCAAACCTGAGAATGGCCATCATAACATTGTTATTGACCTCATTTGAAGCTCTAGAGAGGATTGAAATCTCCTCTCCACCAAATTCAAGATACTGAGGTCTATGTTGAATCATAGCCCTAACATTAAAAGAGCTTCCCAATTCTTCCAATGAAGCCACGTTTGTAGAGTTGAGGTCTTCTATCGCCTTTGACTCTTTGACGGCATTCATTTCACACTCCTCTGAGCCATTATCTATTTGACTTGTGGGAGGGTCCATAATGTTGCCCTTAATGATTGCTCGAATGGTACATGTTATAAATGCATAGAGATGCAAGTCTTTATATGTTAATAATGTGGTGTCATTTTGTATCTCAAAAATTTAACCAAGTACCAAAAAGCAATTGTATCCCATCCTCCATCCACAATTGTAGATGTGGCTATCCTCTTGATGTGATACCTGACATGTTGTATACTCTATTTTTTCTGCCAAGTCATGTTGCCACATTACTGTGTCGATAGAACCTACCAACTTTACAATTCTAGCATGCAATAGAAAAAACAAGTAGGGTTTGTTGCTTACTTCTCATAATATGCTGTAAAGATAACTTGTGCCTCATTCATAGGAACATGCTTCAACCGCTTGCAAACATCCTCTATGGTTTCTTTTTTGTTGCTAAGCACTTCAGAAATAAGAGGATTGAGCATATATGAAACTCTTTGTATATTTTGAGGAAAATCTGCTATAACATTACTATATTTAAAAAAAAAGTATTAGCTTCTTGGGTTTAATCAAAATACGCAAGTATAAAGCCAAGGAAAAGGCTGCATCAAACCTGAGGATGGTTGTAATGACTTTGACATTAACCTCTTTCTTAGGATTCAAGAGGATTAAAATCTCTTCTTCACCAAGTTCAAAAGTATGAGGTTGTTGTTGAATTAACAACATAGCATTATTTACATGAAATATTTAAGTCTCCTTTCATGGATTTATAAATTTATCACGTTAAGGAAAATATAAAAAATAATTAAATTAACAAATAACTTAGGTATAGCTAGAATTTCTAAAATAGGATTATTTCAAATTCTGGCATGTTAGTGCAAAAGTATAGATTGAAAAAACAAGATTTTTATGTAAATATGATAGTGCCACAAAGTGAACTTTTGATTTGGGAAGAATATTTTCAAAAAGTAAAATTTTGATTTGGGAAGGATATTTTCACAAAGTAAACTTTTCATTTGGGAAGGATTTTGAGGCTTCATCCAAAAACAACAGAAAAAGTCCAAAATTAATGAAATAGTGTTATATTTGCACTATACCACAATGCACTTCACAATCTACACTATATATATATATATATATGTATTGTACCACAATGCACTTCACAAAGTGCACTCTCTATATCTAGATTGTACCGTGATGCACTTCACAATCTGCAGTGTATATATCTTAAACAATATCTATGGCCATTTATGTACCTTTTACTCAAAAAAGGCTCGAAATTTTTCCTTGTACTTCCCAAGGGTTTTTTCATCCGCAGCCATGGGACCTAGTCCTGGGGTTGCCAACTCCCTTTAGTAAAAAAATCTATCAAAATCTTGAGTATGAGATGAATTTAAAAATATGCCATGAGTAGAAATTAGTTACATTAACATGGTTGTGTTTGATACTAAAAGAGCTTCAAATATGTCTTTACACCTTGAAATTTAGGGCACACACGAAAAAGTTATATTAATTTTAAAGGAGATCAATTTTCATATTTTAGTGTATTTTTGTCGCCCCCCCCCCCCATCCAAAAGACCCCCCCTTTGGGCCTCACATATTATGAAAAATATGTACAAATCTTAAAGTCTTGCATATTTTTAAAGGTATATGCGATATATTTTGTGGGAACGAGGACATAAGATTTTCATATTTTTCCCTTCCATATTTGAAAATTTTAAAGGAAATCCATGCATATTATATATGGATCTTGTCCCCCCATACCGTGGATTTTGGATGAGGGTAGTAACATAACACATATTGAGTTTGTGCCCTAGAGCCTAGTTTGATCGAGGCCATTAGAGGTATATAGCTCACCCTAACTCAACCTATTCCCCAACTATATGTCTATGATGCATGAAAATACGCACTACTTCTAGGAGAAATCCTATGTCTCGCTTCTCTCTCCGTCTTCTCTAGACATTTACTAAAACAAGCACAGTGGTTGTTTGGGTTAAGCATACTATTTGGGATTTACATTTTCTTTGCATTTAAATTTTCCCTCACTTGGAAATTACATTTTCCCTAATTTGGGATTACTAAGGGTTGTTTGGGATTTACTATTGGGAGTTTACTTAAACAAGTATGATGGTTGCTTGGAAACTAATAAAAACAAGCACGAGGTTGTTTAGGATTTATTGTTTGGGATTTACAAAATCAAGCACAGTGGTTGTTTGGGATTTACTAAAATAAGCATAGTGGTTGTGCAAGATGACTATAAATACAAAAACCATTTTCTAAGATAAGTGGAATACACTTTCCTTAAAACAATGATAATATATTTTCTTTGTACTCCCTTAGTCATCCTTGTCCACTACTCCAAGACACCCCATGATGTGCTCATGCATGACTTAATCCATTTTGAAGACACTCTTTCCCTTCTTTTCTCTAGGCACATCTTGCATCTAGAAGTTGAGAAATCTTTTAAGATGAGATACACAAATGTTTGAGGACTCTTATCTAACAAAATTTAATTGTGTCCTCTCTTGGATGTTTTTTAATACTATATAGCTCCAAATACTACATACCACTTCTCCTAAGTTCTTGCCCAATGAGCCTTAAATTCTTACTCAACCTTGTCCTTGGGTCATCAAAACAATCCCCAATTTATGGTCGGTCATTGTTTGTCTCTCCATTTTTTATCTCTCCATCTTGACGTAGATTGAAAATTTGAACTGGCTCCTATATCTTCACAGTTGTAATGTCCTCACAATTGTCATGATAGTTGTAATGTCCTCATAATTGTCATGATCGCCTAGGATGCATACATTGCAGATACAAGAAATTTTTCTTGTTTTGAGCAAGTGGTTGTTTGGGTGTGCAAGTTACAATTTGCTTTAGTGGCCTCATAGTCATGTCTACTTCTTCTTTGCCCTTCATCACTCTCACTTCATGGAATACTTGATGCACTACACTATTCTTAAGGCTGTGTTTACTATAAGTTGATTGCACCCCTCTGGAGAGGGTTGTTTATAAGCAATGTTATAGCATCATGGCATCATTGATCTTTACGTAAGGGCATGTTGATTGGTGTTTAAACAAATCTTGCTTAATACCACACCACATCCATCATGTTCACTCGTGCCATGGCTAGACCCAAAGAAATTCCACATCATGTTGAGACCGGCCACAGATTCAAACCTTGAGACAAAGTAGAATCTATGGGATGATTTAAATTGAGAGAAAGCACCATTTGGGCAGACCCAATGTTGTTTTATGTTTTGTTGTACATGGGGATCATCTTTTTTTAGCCATTCCCAATGCAATAGAAAATTCCCAGGGGGTCTACTAGGGTTTATCGTATGGTACCATGTGAGTGTAAGGGAGGGGGGATATATATGGGAAGGAAGGTGCATTTTATAAGGTAAGGTCCCATAAATAGGGGGTAGATAAGGGGAATTTTCATATATTTATTGCTTGCAGGTGACGTCTCCTTATTACTACTAGTGAATCCCCCGTGAGAAAATCACACTACACAAATAAGGTGTCATGCTACCTATCATTCAAAAGGTAGAAATGGTATGTACATTACATTGACTTGGACTCTTGTGAGTCAACAAGTAGATTGGATTTAGTCATAGAAGAATCAAGCAAATGACTATACGTGATATCAAGGATTACGTTCACATTTTTACGTTGCATTAATGGGTTATTAGCATTTGTTAATTACTATTTAAAGTCTCATGAAAACGACGTGATCATGTTCTATCAGAAAAAATCTCCAAGAAATCGGATAAAACTACCACTGGTAGTACTTATATAACCAGCAGTAGTAAGCACATTATTGGTGGCAATGTTCATTATCATGGTGGTATATATTATTCAACAGTATTGTGGGTTGCAAATTCCCAGTTTCTTGCACATCATGGTGCTATATATTGGTGGAAATGGCAATAGAGGCTCGTCATTTGATCCAGTTGTGGTTCATATCCCAATAAACCCTTTGGTAAGTTGGGAAAGAAAGTGAACCACGATTTGGATCTAAATAGTTGTAAGGCTAAGTGGGGAAGAGTGAGTTAGCATTCATTATACTTATGGGTGTGGTTTGCTCCTCCGATTCTGTCACACATCATTCTTTCACAATCACGATCAAAATTGTAGCAAGATAATAATCACAAATGAACAAGAAGAGAGATTTTAGTATGAATCAAACTGATGAGTCTTTACAATAATTTTGGAGAAGAATCACTTCGTGAAGGAGCTCAATACCACCCGTCCACCCCCGAGCTATCTCACTCTCACTCTCACTCTCACTCGCATGAAGATGTTCAAATCAGATGATCAAATGACCAAATCTCAATCACACTCTCACTCTCACTCTTACTCTCAAAATATCTTGATCTTATCTTCTTCTTTGCGCTGCCTCGATTCATGTGCACTATTGTCACTTTCGCAGCACCTCGATATGTGTGCCTTCTCTTCGCTCATGCAACCTCGAGCTGCATACCTTCTCTTCTCTTTCACACAGCCTTGATGTGCGTGCGTTGGATTGTGTGTTCTCCTTCTCATGATCTCCTCTTCTTTTATAGCCTTTCACAACTCCAAAAAAAGATGGCCAAAAGCCCCCGAATTCGGCCAAAAATAGCTTTTCTCGAAAAGCGTGCATGTGCTTCTCACCTTCTTTTATAGCATGCGCTTTTGATAGCAAATGTGTATGAAGTCTCGACGTCTCTCTTTTTTTTAAAAAAATATAAAAGGCATGAAAATGGCCTTGTTTGGAGCATCACCACGCCTGCCTCGTAGATTGAATAGACAAGCTCAATAGCTCATCTCGAAGATCGGATCCTCTTCTTTCCTTTTACATTGGCGTTTCATGGCTAATTCTTCCATCTCGACCTCCGTCTAATGCCTGCAACTCTTGACACGGAAATCTAGATGCACTTTTAGCTCAAAATCACTTTGTTAGCAACTTCTGACCTCCATACAGGCATGCAAACGAGTGAACCACAAATTTTTCACTAGGACAAAGTTTTCCTACTCAACAAGATCTAAACTCTCTCATACAGAGTTTCTTCAAATTATTTCTCTAACCAACTCAAAATCAAGCCGCAAAATCCAGCCGACACCATAATGGACAAAAACCAAAATTTTTCGACCAACACCAAACTTTCCCAAAACTTTCAAAACATCAAAACCATCCTTTCTGAACACTATCTATGATATATATTCCAAAATATTTCATATAGAAAATTGGAGCGTCACAGATTCCTTGCATCTTGGGGAAATCATAGACCACAAACACGAGGGCTAGGGATGTGAGTGTAATTTGTTGTGTGTTCTTGAGGGTGGTCTATACTCCGACTCCTTGCATTTTGGGTAACTTGTGGACCACGATTATGAGTGCCAATGAATGCGATTTTAGTGAGGAGTCTTAAGATAAGGGCCTTAGATATAGAGAGAAGGGGGAGATGAGATGGCAGTGATTTGAGCAGAAATAGGGCACGTGTTGCGACTACAAATGAACAATAAAAAATTCTTGAAACTAGAAATGCTCATCCACAATCTTCAAGACGAGTTGTGACTAGGCAAACCATGGATGCATCAAGTCATGCCCGTGCTAGTATTATATGCTTGGAAATGTTCCTGAGGTTGAACAAGGAGTTGCAGAAGAGGATCTCATTGCCAAAATAGGCACTATCCCAACTCTTGATCCACCCTGTGAGGTTGTTAACCAAGATACGGGGAGAGGATTTATGTGGGTGTCACAATCCTCTCAAAGAGGTATTCCATGTGCATGGGGGAAAAAACATAAGTCACATGGTCTAGAATAGGTCTTTGTCATTAATGTTTGCAACTACGTTGAGTGGAAATGCAAGTATTGTAGAATAAAAAAATCTGGGGGAGCACCTCGCATAAGGGTTGACTTGCTTGGTGACTCAAGAAAGAGCATTCAGTGTTGTGTGGCCCTAGGAGCTACTGTAGTAGCTCGCACCTTGACAGAGAAGTTGCAATCTTTTGGAAAAATACGAAGAAGATCAATTTGGAAAAGTCAAGGTGTAAGTGGAGTAGAGTCTGTAAGCATACATGGTGATGAAAGTACAAGTGTTGCAGGCTCCCATGCTAGAGCTCCTTGTGTGGACACTAGCATGCAAGATAGATCACCACCTATGGTTCATGAAGCTAGATCGACAACTATGACTCAAGCAACTTGAGAGCATCTGGATTCAAGGTTTGGAGAATGCATAGTATTTACTTGGTAGATCAATCTTGTGGTCAGGATATCCACTTAGTATGGTCGATAATGATGATATGAGAGTTGCATGGAATTGCATTTCTAATTATGGACCAGGCTTCAAGCCACCTTCTTACCACACATTGCATACAGCATTGTTAGATAAGGCATATGTAGAAGAGAAAGAGCACATAAATCGTAGCATTTTTTAGCAACAGCATAACATGGTATGCACAATTATCTCAGACAAGTGGACAAGCATAAAATGCTATGCTTTATTGAATGTGATGGTTATAGCATTGTGTGGGGAGGCCTTCCACATGCCAATTGATGCCTCACATGTAAAGAAGTCAGGGGAGAGTTAGGCCCTGAAAAGGTTGTTCAGGTTGTCATGGAGAATGCCAAGAGTTGTAAAAAGGCGGGTAGAATATTGAAAAAGGAGTATATTAGTCTATATGCATCTGCATGTTGTACACATACTTTAAATCTTGCATTGAAATATTGGTATAAACAAGTGCCATGGTTCAAAGCAATTTTTTGTGAGGCTTGAGACATCATGAAGTTAATACAATTGAAGCAACGTCTTGAAGCAATCTTTATGTCTCATGATGGTTCTACCATGTTACAATTGCCGAAAACCACAAAATTTGCTACGTACTTCTACACTTTGCAATCCCTGGTGAAAAATAGGAGTTTTCTATAGAGACATTTCATTGTGATGAATTTGAATGATGGATGTCAGAGTTGACCGACAAAGGAGAAAATGCATGACCTGAAAGAAACGTTGGGATCCCTTGCATTATGGAAATGGTTTGAGGATGTTGCTGTGAAGATTGTGGGAGAGAGGGAAGGAGTCTCACTTGAGGCTTTCTCACAATCACAATGGGGGAATACACACAAAGGTGGAGGCTGAAAACAGTTTTCCTCTTCTTAGTTGTGAAAGCCAAAAACAACTCTAGTACAAAGAAAAATAGAAGAACCCTATATGTGGGTCTCAAACCAAACTCAACTAACTAAGGTGGCATACTAACTGAGCCACGAACTAGTGTAGATAAGGATAGCTATCATCCAGCTATTATTTGTGGGCGATGTACCAACCGCATCTCCAGCTAACAAGTCGGTGACATAAGTACACAACGGTCACCCTGGAATATCTCGAGTGGAGCTCGATATCTCAACACTCCCCCTCGAGCTCAATCCCAAATCCTGCACACCAAGCAGATCTCTGAACTTGCGCAGCTTCTCTGCGCCCAATGCTTTCGTGAATATGTCAGCTACCTGATCCTCTGTGCTGACATAAACTAGATCAATAAGACCTAGTAAAACCTTCTCCCACACATAGTGATAATGCACCTCAACATGCTTTGTTCTGGCATGAAAGACTGGGTTCTTTGCCAAATGTATACTACTCATGTTGTCACAATAAATGACAACCGGCCCATCTGTAGACTGATGCATATCATAGAGTAGCTTATGCAACCAAGCTACCTCACATGCAGCCATTGCTGCACCCCTGTACTCAGCCTCTGTGCTCGACAAGGCAACTGTAGGCTGTTTCTTGCTGCTCCAAGTGACTGCAGCACTCCCAAAAGAGAACACATATCCACTCGTAGATCGTCTATCAGAAATGCTACCAGCCCAATTAGCATCAGTGTATCCATGCAACTGTATCTGAACCCCAGTCTCATAAAATAGTCCATACTGCAATGTGGACTTCACATACCTGAGTATGCATCTAGCCGCATCCAAATGCGGTTTCCTTGGAGCCTGCATAAACTGACTTACCAATCCAACAGCATAGCTCAAATCTGGCCTGGTAATAGTCATGTAAATCAAACTTCCTACTATGCGTCTGTACATAGTAGGGTCTTCCAGAAGCTCACCTGCATCTGTGCTCAGCTTCACATTCTGCTCCAAAGGAACTGAAATAGGCTTACAGCCTGTCATCCCATATTTGGACAGCATGTCCAATCCATACTGCCTCTGCAAGAGCTGTATCCCACTTGGTGATCTAATCACCTCAATGCCCAAGAAATAACGCAGCTCTCCCAAATCCTTCATCTCAAACTTCTGCCTCAATAGCATTTTCACATGAAGGATATCTTCATCACTATCACCTGTGATGATCAAATCATCAACATAAATGACCAGCACCATAATCCCTTTCTCTGTTTTTCTCACATAGAGTGAGAAATCTGCCTTGGAAATCTGAAAGCCAATAGTGACAAGATACTGTCCTATCTTGTCAGACCATGCTCTAGGTGCTTGCTTCAAGCCATACAAGGCTTTCTTCAACCTGCAAACAAACTCAGGATGAGTGGCATGAACATAACCTGCTGGCTGCTCCATAAAGACCTCTTCTTGCAAATCACCATGCAAGAAGGCATTCCTTACATCCATCTGATGTAAAGACCATCCCTTTGATGCAGCCATAGCAATGGCTGTAAAGAATAAGGGAGAGAGATAGGAGACTCAAGTTCAGCTTTCTTCACAACACACAAAAGAGAGAGGACACAAGGTTGGAGGGTGAAGCCTTTCTTCACTTATGCACACAACAACAATACAATAGAAGAGGGAAATACCCTATATGTCAAACCCTAGAATACGTGGTTCATATGTGAACCCAAACCAAAAACATACGTGGTAGTCTAACTACACCACGAGTACAACTAACATAGGCGGTGACATAAATGATAGTCATCCAGGAGATATATCGGGGGTAGAGCTTGATATCTCAACACTCCCCCTCAAGCTCAAATCCATCTCACGTACACCAAGCAAGCTCCTAAATCTGCGAAGATTCTCGGTACCCAATGCCTTCGTAAAAATATCAGCCACCTGCTCCTCAGTGCTGACATAGACAAGATCAATCTCACCAGCTAGAACCTTCTCTCTCACAAAGTGATAATGCACCTCAATGTGCTTCGTTCTAGCATGATAAACTGGGTTATTAGCAAGCATGATGCTGCTAATGTTGTCACAATGAATGACAACTGCTACATGAACTGACTGTCCCATATCTGCAAGTAGCTTCTGTAACCAAGCTACCTCACATGCAGCCATTGCTGCACCCCTGTACTCAGCCTCTGTGCTCGATAAGGCAACTGTTGGCTGCTTCTTGCTGCTCCAACTGATGGCACCACTCCCAAGGGAAAACATAAAACCACTAGTAGATCTCCTGTCTGAGACGCTACCAGCCCAATCAGCATCTCTGTATCCATGTACCTATAATGCACACCCAGCTTCATAAAACAGTCCATAATGCAATGTGGACTTCACATACCGCAGTATGCGCCTAGCCGCATCCAAATGTGGCTTCCTCGGTGCCTGCATAAACTGACTCACCAGCCCCACAGCATAGCTCAAATCTGGTCTGGTTATAGTCATGTAAATCAAGCTACCTACTATGCGCCTGTACATAGTAATATCTTCAAGAAGCTCACCTGTCTCTGCATTGAGCTTCACATTCTGCTCCAATGGAGCAGAAATAGGCTTACAGCCTGTCATCCCATATTTGGACAGCATGTCCAAACCGTATTGCCTTTGCAACAGCCATATCCCACTCGGGGATCTAATAACCTCAATGCCCAAGAAGTAACGCAGCTCTCTCAAATCCTTCATCTCAAATTTCTGCTTCAACAACAGCTTCACTTCATTAATGTCTGCATCACTATCACCTGTAATAATCAAGTCATCAACATAGATGACTATAAGCACAATCCCTCTGTTTGTCCTTTTCACATAAAGTGAAAAATCTGAATTGGAAATCTGAAATCCAATAGTGACAAGATATTGCCCTATCTTGTCTGACCATGCCCTCGGCGCCTGTTTTAAGCCATACAAGGCTTTGCGCAACCTGCATACAAAATCGGGGTGTGAATTATCCTCATAACCTTCTGGCTGCATCAGATAAACCTCTTCCTGCAAATCACCATGCAAGAAGGCATTTTTCACATCCATCTGATGCAAAGACCATCCCTTTGCAGCAGCCATAGCAATTACTGCTCTCACGGTTGCCATCCTTGCAACTGGGCTGAAAGTTTCCTCATAGTCAATTCCATATGTCTGTGCAAAACCTTTGGCAACCAATCTTGCCTTGTACCTGCTAACAGACCCATCAGCATTGTGCTTTACTTTGTAAACCCACTTGCAGCCAATAGCCTTCTTATCATGATGCAAAGGCATCAAATCCCAAGTGTGGTTTGCATCCAAGGCAGCCATCTCTTCATCCATAGCTGCTTCCCAATTTTTATGCCCTGCTGCATCCTCAAAACATGTGGGCTCTGGCTCCTCTAGAACCTTGACCATATAAGCATAGTGATGTGCTGTATACCCATCATATCTCAGCCTGTCAACTGGATACTTAATACGAGTGGACCTCCGTACAACTGGATCAGTTGCAGGCATCTTTAAATCATGCCTGCTTTTCCTTGCACCAGGTGTAACAACAGAAGGAATCCCAAGTTCCTCATCAAGGCTCATTTCAGAGCCGCTTGACTCTCCATCAACATGAGAGCTACCAGCAGACACATCAAACACTGGAGCATGGTCTACTTTTTCTTTTCCCTTATGTGATACCTGCACAACACTATCAGGGCTGCCATGTGACGATTTACTAGATCTCAATCTCCCTGTCCATGCATTAGATCCACTAGTAGAGGACTCTCTGGGTCCACTCAAGGCTTGAGATTGCTGCTCTGCATTTATTGCAGCATTCCCATTTCCTGCATCTGCATCTCCTACCATAACAGTTGGTGCATACCAGCTGCTCATTTCATCAAAAACAACATCTCTGCTCACTTGCATTTTGCGGGTGGAAGGGTTATAACAGCGATACCATTTCTGGTGCAGAGCATATCGAATAAAGATGCATTTTTCTGCCTTTGGATCTAGCTTTGTTCTCTTCTCATCAGGAACATGAACATAAGCTATGCAACCAAATACCTTCAAGTGAGAAATATCTGGTTTTTGGCCTGTATACATTTCTTCAGGCGTCATGCCATGGACAGCTGCAGTGGGGGTTCTGTTCATAATATAAACAGCAGTTGCTACTGCTTCAGCCCAAAAATAATCAGGCATGTTTTTCTCATTTAGGATCGCCCGTCCTACTTCTGCAATATGCCTGTTCTTCCTTTCTGCAACCCCATTCTGCTGAGGGGTAGACCTGCATGAGTACTTCCTTTGAATTCCCTGTTCTTTCAGATATTCACAAAATTCTTCTGAAAAGTACTCTCCCCCTCCATCAGATCTTAGCACTTTAATATGCACACCTTTCTCTTTTTCAACCATGGCCTTAAAGGCCTTGAAATGGCTGAACACTTCACTTTTGTGCTTCATAAAATAAATCCACACCTTCCTAGTGTAGTCATCAATAAACGTCACATAATAATGGCATCCACCAATAGAAGCAGTTTTGGTTGTCCAAACATCCGAATGGATCACTTCCAAAGGTCTTCTGCTCACCTTAGCATTTTTGGGAAATGCATGTCTGGCCTGCTTACCCATTTGGCATGCTTCACATACCTTTTGCATTCCCTCAACTCTGAATTTAGGCAAACTTGCAACAATGTTTTTTGTTTCCATAGATTTCAGCCTTTGTATATTCACGTGCCCAATGCGCTTGTGCCATATCTCAATATCTGCAATGACACCTCTCCCATGCGCAAACATAGCAGATTTCACCTCAGGCATATCAACATCCAAGGTGAACATTCTGCCATTTTTGTTGCCTTTCGCAACCAAGCGGCACTTATTTTTCAAGTCCTCAACAAAGCATCCATCAGGATTAAATCTAACCTGCAGACCTTGCTCAACCATCTGGCCAACTGAAACCAGGTTCTTAGTGATTTTTGGAACATGAAGTACATCTGCCAAGTACTTCGTTTTGCCATCCTGCATAGCCAATGGCACTTTACCAACCTGCGTAATTGGGTGCGCAGTATCATCACCTGTTTCAAAATAACCTGGCTTATCCAAATTTCTAACATCATGAAACCACTCACCATGACTGGTCATGTGGTTAGAGGCACCTGAATCAACATACCAAACATCATTGCAAGCTGCAGCATCTCCTGACATGGAGTTAACCATATGCTGCATCACAAAAAGGTGCTCATTTCTGTCGTCACCATGCCCACTTGATGATGCATAGTTGCTTTGCTGCAACTTCCCACTTTTGATGTCATTCTGCTTTTTATAGCATGTATTCTCCTTGTGTCCAGGCTTTCCACAATAATAGCATTCTGTGCTGCTATTTACTTGCTGGTTCCTTTGCCATGAACCACGGCCTCTTTGGCTCCCCCTGCCTCTAGAACTACCACGTCCTCCTCCATAGGACTGGTTTTCCTGTTGTTGCTGTTGGTTCTGATTTCCTGCATGGCCACCAAAACGGCCTCTTCCTCTACCCCTGCCTCTACCTGTATTCGAGTAGAAAGCAATCTCTTGAGAAGTTGAGGTGGCTGAACCACCATTCCTTTGCTCTTCACTCAGCAAGAGAGCAATAAGTTCCTGAAAATCAGGAAATGTTTCACGGACTCCAATGGATGTCCGAAACTGTGCATAATCTTTCCCAAGACCATTCAAGGTCATAGACACTAAGTCCTCATCATCAACAGGTGCTCCAATGGAGGCAAGAGAATCTGCAAGGCCTTTCACCTTCAAGGAATACTCATTTATATTCAGATTTTTCCTTTGCACAACTCCTGCTGTAGCTGCATCTTTCGTGCTTTGGTATTTGTGCTATACAGCTTCACCAATGTATCCCATGCCTCCTTAGGCATCTCTACATCCTGTATATGCACAATCATAGAATCTGAAATGCTAACAAACAGCCAATACAGGCATTTTCTGGCTTTTTCATGCCATTCTTTAAAGGCCTTCAATTCAGTAGGAGTGGGAGCAGTACCCAAAACTGGTTCTGCAGTTTCACCACTGATGTAATCCCAAACTCTCTTTCCCATAAGGAAGTTTGTCATCCTGAACTTCCATGCTTGGAAGTTGTTCTTGTCAAGCTTCTCACTGACAATGCTAGACAGATTCTCAGACATTTTACAAATCACGAATTGCAACAGCAACCTGTAAACACAGCAAATGCCTCACAAGGGCAAATAGCAAAACTTCTGCAAACAGCATCACAGGGGCAGATCCGCAACACTGACGAAAGTGGTATTTCACCACACAGTCACTTCCTAGTGACGATTTTGCATCAACAGGCAACAGGCATGAATCTGCAACTCCCAATATCTCTGCACACAGGCATACGATGCAATTTCTGTGGCACCTTTCCACCGACTAGCCGCGCGGTGGTCGCACAGCAAAAATAGGGCCTTTTTCTGAGTGCCTGCGAAGAACTTCCGCCTTCAAAACGGGCCCTGAAACGGCCTCAAATCCAAAAAATAAAGTCACCATGGGCTCCGCCCTCAACCGCAGCATATATTGCACTCTCGCCACACCGCGAAGGGCTTCTCAATATGAAACAATGCACTCCTGCACTTCTGGCTGTGCTACCTGCAGAGATTTGCTCCCAAACTCGATATAGGAAAGCAACACTGGTCCTCTTACCAGGACACCACAAATTTGGCTTGCTTTCTTGAGCTCGTTACCACGAACAAGGCTCTGATACCATGTAAAGAATAAGGGAGAGAGATAGGAGACTCAAGTTCAGCTTTCTTCACAACACACAAAAGAGAGAGGACACAAGGTTGGAGGGTGAAGACTTTCTTCACTTTTGCACACAACAACAATACAATAGAAGAGGGAAATACCCTATATGTCAAACCCTAGAATACGTGGTTCATATGTGAACCCAAACCAAAAACATACGTGGTAGTCTAACTACACCACGAGTACAACTAACATAGGCGGTGACATAAATGATAGTCATCCAGGAGATATATCGGGGGTAGAGCTTGATATCTCAACAATGGCTGCTCTTACAGTTGCCATCCTTGCAACCGGGCTGAAAGTTTCTTCATAATCAATGCCATATGTCTGTGCATACCCCTTGACAACTAATCTTGCCTTGTATCTATTCACAGAACCATCTGCATTGTGCTTGATCTTATAAACCCACTTACAACCAATTGCATTCTTGCCTTTAGGCAAAGGCACCAATTCCCATGTAGCATTAGCATCCAAGGCATCCATTTCTTCATCCATGGCTTTCTCCCATTTTTCATTTCCCATGGCTTGCTCAAAAGAAGTGGGTTCTGGTTCTTGTATCACTTTGACCATATAGGCATAGTGAATGGCTGTAAATCCATCATATTTCAGCCTATCCACAGGATACCTAACCCTGGTAGACCTGTGCAAAATAGGCTCACTTCCAGGTGCTCTCAAAACATCCCTGGTCTTCCTTACTCCAGGTGTAACAACAGAAGGAATACCCAACTCATCATCAATGCTCTGTTCTGAGCCACTAGATTCACCATCCACACAAGAGTGACCTGCATTCACATCAACCATGGGCTGATCTACCTTCTCTTTTCCTTTTCGTGATACCTGCGTACCACTCTCTGCATTGCTTTGAGGGGATTCTCCTGATCTCAATCTACCTGTCCATGGCGAAGCATGTGAACCACTGGTAGAGGACACTCCAGGTCCACTGATATTTTGTGATTGCTACTGTGCATTCTGTGCAGCATTACCATTTTGTGCATCTACATCAATCATCACATTTACTGGTTTATACCAACTGCTCATCTCATCAAAAACAACATCTCTGCTCACTGTGAACTTACGTGTAGAAGGGTTATAGCATCTATACCCCCTTTCTGCTGCAGAGAATAACCAATAAAGATGCACTTCTCAGCTTTTGGATCCAACTTGGACCTCAACTCATCTGGCACATGGACATAGGCAATGCAACCAAAAATCTTCAAATGAGAAATATCTGGTTTCCTACCAGTATACATCTCCTCTGGCGTCATGCCATGTATTGCTGCAGTGGGAGTCCTGTTCATTATATAGACTGCTGTAGCAACTGCTTCAGCCCAATAATAATCTGGTAGATCTTTTTCATTTAGCATAGCCCGAGATACCTCTCCAATATGCCTGTTTTTCCTTTCTGCAATTCCATTTTGCTGTGGGGTATGACTGCATGAATATTGGTGCTTTATACCATGCTCCTGCAAGAACCTTGCAAACTCATTTGAGAGGTACTCTCCCCCTCCATTTGACCTTAGGCATTTTATTTGCAGGCCTGTTTCTTTTTCCACCATAGCTTTGAAAACTTTGAAGTGCCCAAACACTTCACTTTTCTTTTTCATAAAATACACCCACAGTTTTCTGCTGAAGTCATCAATAAATGTGACAAAATAGTGACAGCCTCCAATAGATGCAGCTTTTGTAGTCCACACATCAGAGTGGATTAATTCCAATGGCTTTTTACTCTCTTGAACATGGCTAGGAAAAGGTTTCCTTGCCTGTTTCCCAAATTGACAGGCTTCACACTTGTGCATTTCTGCAACCTTGAATTTAGGCAATCCTGCAACAATATTTTGGGCTTGCATTGATTTAAGTCGCTGTATATTAACGTGACCAATGCGTTTGTGCCAGATATCAATATCTGCAACTACACCGGTCCCATGTGCAAACATTGCTGCACTCAATTCAGGCATGTCTGCATCCAACGTAAACATCCTGCCCTTCTTCTTTCCTTTTGCTATCAAGCGACCATTATTTTTCATATCCTCAACAAAGCATCCATGAGGATTAAATCTGACCTGCAAGCCCTGCTCAACCATCTGACCAACAGAAACCAGGTTCTTGGTGATGTTCGGGACATGAAATACATCAGACAAGTATTTCTTTTTCCCATCCTGCATAGACAAAGGAATTTTGCCAATCTACACAATAGGATGTGCAGTATCATCACCAATCTCCACAAATCCTGGCTTTTCCATCTTCCTTGCATCTTCCATCCATTCTGCATGACCTGTCATGTGGTTTGACGCACCTGAGTCAACATACCACACATCATTTTGTTCTTTTGCACTTGTCACAGAATTGGTCATATGCTGCACCATAAATAGATGCTCATTTCTGTCATCACCCTGCCTGCTAGAAGATGCATAATTGCCTTGCTGCAATTTTCCACTCATAATGTCATTCTGCTTTTTATAGCAGTCCTTAGCCATATGACCCATTTTGCCACAATAGTACATTCAACATTGCTGTTTGCATTTTGGCTTCTCTGCCATCCACCACGGCCTCTTTGGCTCCCCCTGCCTCTAGAGTTACCACGTCCTCCTGCATAGGACTGGTTTTCTTGCATTTGCTACATATTCTAATTTCTACCACGGCCTGCAGATCGGCCTCCTCTACCTCTGCCTCTACCTCTGCCAGCATTTGAGTAGAAGACAGTTTCTTTTGAAGTTCCTGCTGAAGAAGATGCACCCCCATTTCTCTGCTCTTCAGAAATTAGAAGAGCAATCAACTCCTCAAAATCAGGAAAGTTTTCACGGACGGCAATGGATGTCCGGAACTGTGCATAATCCTTTCCTAGACCATTCAAGGTCACAGAAACCAAATCGTCATCATCCACTGGCGACCCAATGGAAGCAAGTGCATCTGCAATTTTCTTCACTTTCATGTGGTAGTCATTTATGCTCAAATTTTCTCTCTGCACATTGTGCAACTCCTGTTTGAGTTGCATTTTCCTGGCTTGCGTGTTTGTGCTGTACATTTTTGCCAAAGTATCCCATGCCTCCTTTGGCGTATTTGCATCCTGAATATGCACAATCATGGAGTCCGAAATACTGATAGACAGCCAGTACATAACTTTCCTGGCTCTCTCATGCCATCCTTTGAATGCCTGCATTTCCTGTTGACTGGGAACATTAGGAAGAACAGGTTCTTCTTCATTTCCTGTAATGAATTTCCAATAGCCTTTTCCCATCAAGAAATTCGTCATTCTAAACTTCCATGCCTGGAAGTTATTCTTGTCAAGCTTTTCAGTGACAATCTGTGAAAGAGAATCAGATGCCATTACAGAACACTGCAAAATATTCTGTCACTGCAAAAAACACAGCTTTTGCCTCACACGGGCAGCAGATCTGCAAAATTGATGAAAGTGGTATTTCACCACACAGTCACTTCCTAGTGACGATTTTGCATCAACAGGCAACAGGCATGAATCTGCAACTCCCAATATCTCTGCACACAGGCATACGATGCAATTTCTACGGCACCTTTCCACCGACTAGCCGCGCAGTGGTCGCACAGCAAAAAACAGGGCCTTTTTCTGAGTGCCTGCGAAGAACTTCCGCCTTCAAAACGGGCCCCGCAGCATATACTGCGCTCTCGCCACACCGCGAAGGGCGTCTCAATCTGAAACAGTGCACTCCTGCACTTCTGGCTGTGCTACCTGCAGAGATTTGCTCCCAAACTCGAAATAGGAAAGCAACATTGGTCCTCTTACCAGGACACCACGAACTTGGCTTGCTTTCTTGAGCTCCTTACCACGAACAAGGCTCTGATACCATGTGAAGATTGTGGGAGAGAGGGAAGGAGTCTCACTTGAGGCTTTCTCACAATCACAATGGGGGAATACACACAAAGGTGGAGGCTGAAAACAGTTTTCTTCTTAGTTGTGAAAGCCAAAAAAACTCTAGTACAAAGAAAAATAGAAGAACCCTATATGTGGGTCTCAAACCAAACTCAACTAACTAAGGTGGCATACTAACTGAGCCACAAACTAGTGTAGATAAGGATAGCTGTCATCTAGCTATTATTCGTGGGCGGTGTACCAACTGCATCTCCAGCTAACAAGTCGGTGACATAAGTACACAACGGTCACCCTGGCATATCTCGAGTGGAGCTCGATATCTCAACAGTTGCTAATGTGAAACCTATTTTATATGTGCTTAGGGCTTTGGACTGAAGGTTATGGGCCAGGTGACAGGCCTACAATAGGCCTTGGGATAGGGCAGATGTGCTGGGCTCCCAGGTGGCCAGGAGCAGCAGTAAAAGGGCTAGTCGTGGGGCCTTAAATAGAGCCCTACTGGGTCAACCCAGTAGGGAAGTCGTCCAATAGGAGGGGCTACTAGGTCAGCCCATTTCCCCCTACTGGGTCAGTTGGTTTTGGGCCTTATAAAAGGGCCCCTTATGGGGCTCATAAGGCATCACTTGGAGCAGCAATCCAAGAGCAATAAGGCCTGTAATAGGCCCTGGGATAGGGCAGGTGGCAGGCCTACAATAGGCCCTTGGATAGGGCAGATATGCTAGGCACCTAGGTGGCCAAGAGCAGCAATAAAAGGGCTAGCCATGGGGCCTTAAATAGAGCCCTATTAGTAGGCAAGTAGGCTAATAGGGGGGGCTGCTAGGTCGGCCCATTTCCTCCTACTGGGTTGGTTGGTTTTGGGCCTTATAAAAGTGCCCCTCTTAGGGCTCATAAGTCTCTCTCTCTCTCTCTCTCTCTCTCTCTGTGAGGGAGCGAGGGACAGGATTTTTTTGGGAAACTACCTATCCTCGATCAACATCACATGGCTGCTCATCTAGCAGAACTATTGAGTAAGCTCACATTGAGACAAGCCAAGTTGTGCCTATGGTTGAGGGGGTCTTGAAACCTAAATTTTGATTTTTTTAAATAAAGACATATTACGATCCGATCTTGAGACTCAGTGGAGTGGGTCTCTAACCTGTCATAGACAGGTCATGCTACTCGTGTTTTTTATGCTTTAAGTTGATAGAAATGTAGTGGGTGTGATTGCTAAGGAGTGTGTGAGGTCCAATTCCATAAAAAAACAACCAAAACGTTGATGCTTGCCAAATCTTGAAGTTTTTTTGTGTTCGAGAATGCACCCTTCATGAAAATTTGCATTTTTGCTTCCAAAAAGCGTTTTTTTCTTCAAGTTTTTTTCATTGTATAGGTGAACTAGGTAGTTTAGCACTGCCCTAGCATAGCAAATCCAGGATGGAAACTCAAATCTTGCAAAAAATCCACAAAAATAAGTCGGCGACACTGTGTTTTCCTATCCCGTTGAGTCGGTGCCATAGAGCTATCCCAACCAAATATCTCGCCGATCGGTGTGTTAGCTGTATCCCATCGGTCAAACCTTGTTGACTCGATGCCATAGAGCTATCTCGTCGACCTAACTTCTGACCACGGCCTAACCACGTTGCCCTGATTAAATGCATGTTAGAGTTGCCATCTTGTCGACCTAATAGCCATTGACTCAGGGCCATAGAGCTATTCCATCGATCATTGCTATTCTGCTACCCCACCATGGATGCAACGGTGAACTCATCTCCATGCCCGTGGTCATATTTGTACCTCTCCGCCCATTGCATTACACCAATCACACCACCCGTTGCTATTTCATTTTGTCAATCATTGCTATTTCATTTTGTCATTCCTCGCCTTACGCTTATTTTGTCGATCGTCGTTTCACTCCTATCATGACACCCAGTGCGATTGTCGAACGTCCATCGTGATAACTATACCACTACTCGATGTTACATCTGTATCTCGTCAACCTATGATCTTGCCGCACATGTGGCAAGATCTACCTTGTCGTTCATCGCGATACATCTATCCCACCGCTTGGTGTCATTCGTACTTTGCTGTCGTCGCTATACGCTTACGTCGTCGCTTGTCGCTATACCCATATGCCACCGCTTGGTGCGATACCGGATCTCGTCGATCGTCGGTAGAGAGCTATCCCATTGACCGTCACAATACCTCTAGGTAGCCAAAGAATTAATAAATTCGAGAACCCTAGTTCATCTTGAGTGTGCTTAGCTAGAGGCATCCCACATGCACTTGAGGTCCAGAAGGATTTTGCCAAAGGATCTAGTAGGTCCCTGACCAGAAACTCTATCTAGTTCTGATGAAACAAAGAGTTTGGAAGAAGTGATGCAAGACCCCTTGAGTCCAAGGGCATCGGAAGCTCTTTTCACAAGTATAGCCTCTCCCAACTTGCCTGCACCTTTTGTTGCATCCAGGCTTAGAGGTACATTCTCCAACATCTAGGTCCCGAACAACAGACTAGGACAGAAACCACCGTCGCCGATCTAAGACCTTGATCTAGGACCCTTCACCTATGCCAGACCATCCTAGGGGGAAAACATGGATGAGGGAATTTCAAAGGCAAGACCCCAAGCAAAGGGATACTAGGAACTTCCAAGGTGGAGTGCCTTATGAACCTCCAATAGCCGTGGTGCCACCGGCCTTCATCAACTATGGGACACCATAGTTTCCACTGTTACTGCCCACTGCATGGAACTAATGTTCCCATGCCTCAGGACCCACCTCCTCTGAGAGTTCTTCCCTTCCCTTCTATACCGGTTGCACCAATGAATGCAGGCCTTGGCACATCCGTTCCAATGCCGGTACCAACAACTACATGGGGACCACCACCTGGGCCAGAGGCTTAAGGCCAGCCCTATGCCCCATTGATGGTGACTGATGAGGCAATGCATATCTTGGTGAATGCCCTAGGAAGGGGGGCCACACCACCTCCACCCACCCCAATGTTCTCGATAGGGATTGCAAATTGCTCGAGGAGCCGACCCATAGCCATCTCCAAGCTAATGACCAAGTTCCTTGGAGAAGGAGACCCGATCTCCCATGTGGAGTGGTTTGAACATATTTGTGAAGCCTTTGGTGATCTTGGAGACCTAGAGATGGCCAATGCGTTTGGACTTAGCTTGGATGGCAAAGTAGACCAATGGTATAGGGCTCTCACCCTAGAGGAAAAGATCATCTGGGAGACATTGAGAAAGGCCTTTATTATGGGGTTCGCCCCCAGTAGCTATAAATGGAGCCTGATCAATCAATTGTATGGTGTAAAGCAGAACGATAAGGAATCCCTAAGGGATCACATTGCCAGGATCAAGCACCTCAATGCTGGATATGAACTGTACAAGAGGATGAGTGACAAATGACTGTTGCCTCGCTTCCTTAATGGATTGTCAGACTTGAAACTGTACGACCATCTCATGGTGATGAACCCTGCCTCCTTTGATCTATGCACCAAGGTGGCCATCTGTATATGTGAAAACATGATGGACAAGGTGAATTCGGATAAAGCCTCAGATCCCTTAGAAATAGCTCCATGGTTAGGTCTTTGAGTGCAGAATCGATCAAGAAGGAGACTAACGAGCCCAAAGGCTTGGATATGAGCAAGCTGGCCTATTGGATTAGCTAGGCCAGTAGTAGAGGACAGGAACCCCCAAGGAGGTGCCAAGCAACCATCACTTGTTTCCACAGAGAGACAATGTCTGGTGTGGGGTATGCAATGGTGGTAACCACCCCTCCAATGAGTGCTCGCGCCTAAGCGCAAGGCCGGCACTCTTCTGTGCACCTCCCAATGTCGATTTTCGAGGTCCCTTTGCCAACCCATGTACCTAACCTACAGATCGCTGAAGGTGGTCTTGTGGCTAAATCTAGCCAGTACAAAACTCAACTAGCTCCGTTACCACCACCCATATTGGGTCCGTAGCCCCCGCTATCTCGTATAGCCCCAGTCAATCAAGTGTTGGTAGAAGAAAACACCTATTTCATTAATTTTGGACTTTTTGTGTTGTTTTTTAACGAAGCCCAAAAATCCTTCCCAAATGAAAACTTTACTTTGTGAAAATATCCTTCCCAAATCAAAATTTTACTTTCTGAAAATATTCTTCCCAAATCAAAAGTTCACTTTGTGGCACTATCATATTCACATAAAAATATTGTTTTTTCAATCTATACTTTTGCACCAACATGCAAGATTTTGAAATAATCCTATATTAGAAATTCTAGCTATATCTAAGTTATTTGTTAATTTAATTATTTTTAATATTTTTCCTTGACGTGATAAATTTATAAATCCATGAAAGGAGACTTAAATATTTCATGAAAATAACATTGTCACTCGCAATATGCGCAAAATTTTTAAAACTTTTAATAAATAGAAAAAAGACATGATGCCATAAGACCCAAGTTTTGTATTGAACCAAAGAGGTATAAGAGCAATTATAGCTATTATTATGTGATTACATTGAGAGACATTGCTCTCAGCTAGAGTCTTTATATCCAAAATGATCTAGATTGAACATATGTTTACAATTTAAATTGTAGCTCTTAAAGAGCCTCAGTTCGTGCCATCTGCATAATTTGACTCCCCATTGTCTTATTGCTCAATGTCATGATAGTCCCTTGCCAGGTGCCATCTGCATAATTTGACTCCCACTTGTCTTGCCAAGCCTTGCCCCTTGGGTGCATTGACTCCCCATTGTCTTATTGCTCAATGCGATAGTCCCTTGCCAGGTGCCATCTGCATTAACTCCCTATTGTCTTGCCAAGCCTTGACCCTTGGGTGACATCGAGTGCAAAATACAGGTGCCATCTGCATTAACTCCCACAAGTTATCTTGCCAAGCCTTGCCCCTTGGGTGCATTGACTCCCCATTGTCTTATTGCTCAATGTGATAGTCCCTTGCCAAGTGCCATCTGCATTAACTCCCTATTGTCTTGGCAAGACCCTTGGGTGACATCCAGTGCATATTTTGACTCTCATTTGACATAGGAGGTGATGACTCTGATTATAATTGTCTTGGATTGGCTTCTTGCCTAGTACCCAAATAAAATCCTTCAATGGACTTCAATACAAAGCCTTAATCATGGACATTCTTCATTTGCGCTGTCTCCTTCTACTTCCTCTATGGCGAGCATCCTTAAAAATTCGTGTATATGCAAAATAGTTTGCTGTGGTATTTTTATTTTTCCTTCTACCTCATATCCCATGCGCTTCTTTGATTTCTTTGACCTTGAATTCCAAGACACTATGATTGTCTCCGTCGAAACTTGAGAGACCGCTTCATCATTTGGGACCCACTCCTTCATTATACAATTAGTATACAATGTTTTGTTATCCATATTCTCCTTCCTGCCCTTTGGCTCATACCATATCGCTGTAAATGTTGTAGCTCTCCCTTGGTCATCTCTTTGCACATCAACTACTTTTGCAACCCAAAACTTCACATTCTCATATTCATCATCCGATGGCCGAACCACAATAAAACAATCGACCTCTATATCTACTTGTGGCATAAACTCTCTCTTCTTCGGTCCACAATATGGACGTGGGAGTAATGATACAAATTCGTTTTCAAAGACTGGAGCTGGGGGCGCAAATCGTTATGAGGATTTGGCCAAAACATATTGCATTCTTCCTTGACATCCTTTGAGCCTCGCATTCTCTCAAGGTCCTTTATTAAATTTCGTGTCTCGTTAATTACAGTGGTAGTGTGTTCTCTCCAAGTAGGCTTCGAATCAGGATATCTCCGGAGCATTTCCTCTTTGTATGTAACTCAGGGGGGTCACTCCTCATATGTAACCCTATCACGTGAGTTCAACAAAAGGATATTTTTTATTTATAAAATTTACAGAAATAAATATACATAAGGGACTATTTAAAATAGTTTTGGAAAAAATTTACAGATTTGTATAGAAAAGGGGTACATTTTATTAATGAAAAATTTACACAGATAAGGGATTTTAGAAATATGCCTTGAACGCACGTGGTATAGAGGGTTTATACATAGTGACCCCCTCGAGGTATGTAATAAATGCTTTTAATCCTTCTATTTCACAGTTAGACCTCTCATTGAATTCTTGTATAGGAGCCCATGTTGGATACCTTTCCTTGCTGGGAATTGAAGTTAAGAGACTGTAAGGTTCTTCAGGTTTCCATCTTGTATCATGAGAATACTGTTGCCATTGCATTATGGGTTTTTCATCTTTAAAAAAAAAACAAAAGTAGTGTGGATTGGTATGACCTGTCAATGCATCACCACCCATTTGTATGAAAGGTAGAATGAAGCTCTTCCAATCATACATTCTTTCGAGCCTCTCACATACTGTACTTTCCTCGTGACCACCAACTTGCCTGCCACATCTTTTTACCAAGTCATCTATTGTCTCCACATCCTTGCATTTAAGATCCCTTGAGACTGTGCTAAAAACCTGATCGATATCCTCATGTGTATGCCCAACATACAAAAATCCACATTCGACCTCATTGAAGATTCGATGAGCAACTAGCATGGAGTAGAATGCAAACATGAGTACATTCTTATTTTCTCGCCACCAATTATCAGCTTGTATTCTCAAAGTCGGTGCTCTAGGATCAAGATCTTGGGCGTGTACACACCTGCTTGCAGACAACATCACCCTTCTTTTTGGAGACAACGGCGACCTTTTTCTGCATGTACATTGCGAATTGCCTTCATAATAGATGTTACAACTTGATTGCTATCATGTAGATGCAAGGAATCAATCCATATATCTGCAAAGAACTTAATTCCATGCACTAACACTCCACATAGATGTGTCTTTAGAAAGTGCTTTCCTTGTAATTTAGGAGGAGTGGCAACAAAACGAGGCAATGTTGTTGTATTCTGATCCATGCCATCTACAATAAGGCACATGTAGTCATCGGGATGCAAAATAGCTTGCTCCTTCCCAAATGCATATTTTTGTCTGGAATGTCGAATAAGGTCATGATGAGATTTTCGGTTTTTTTTGTATAATTCCCTTTGATTTGGACATGTTGCACTCTCAATCGCTCGCTTTAAATCATCATAGACATTGCACTTTGACATTTTTTGCCTCCTTGGGATTTTAACATATCCAAAGTTCTTCTTCCAAAGAGTATACAAAGTATGAGAAGAAGCTATGGCATCCCCTCTTTGCCTTTTCTTTTCTGCAATAGAGTCAAATACTTCGAGCTTTGTCAAGCCCATTGGAAGGTGCATTTCAGTGATCGCGTCACCGTTAGGGAGTTTGGTAGATATATGGGTTGAGGTAAAGCATTTTCATGTATGAAGTCTTGCAAAATTGCTGCTACCCTGACAGTTGAGATTCTTGATTTGGACCTTCCTCTATTACCGTGAATGCTAAATTTATTGCCGCCCTTTGCCTTGGTGACTAAATCCCAATATGTACCATGGGATAATCCAATAATATTGCGATATGCCTTATTGCAAATCCTTTTTCCATTTACAAGAGGTTTTACCTTTTGTCTTGAACTTAGCCTTTTATTGCCATTCTGAAGAAAGCAAGAGAGACTTGTGAGAAGGTATTCATTTCTTTCGCTTCCTCTTCTTTGCCACGCGTGTCCTCTACATTCCCTGATTTCTGCAAGATCAATGAAGTGCATACATCTTCGCTTGCAACATAGATATCCCAATGCATTTAACATGTTCTCCTCCTTCATTACTCTCTTCCTGTTTGGTTGCTTTTGTGGATTTGCCTAGATTTGCTTTCTCTTCATGCATATGTATGACTGTTTTTGTTCCTAGTGCACGTTCTTATCTATATTTATGTACTTCTTCTCCTCACATTTGTTTGTAACCAAGCATCCATGATTGGTCGTTGCATCCTTGGCCATATCACAATCAAAGTTAAATATTGAATGATCCTCTGTTGATCTCATCCTCGTTTTTAACATACTCTTAGGACCATTCAATGAATTCAATATTCTACGAGAGTATTGATAACCTTGAAACTCTTCCACTCCTGAGAGAACATCACTCATTGGGACATCTTGCATGGCTTTCACAAATCCACAAGCTTGATTGACACCAGGTTTGTTAATATGCATGAACTCATCCACACTTGACAAGACATCGCTATTGAAACCTTTGCCCTTCTCATTGTGCAAGAATTCATCCACCCCAGATAAGGCTTCGCTTCTAAAATCATTTTGTTTCTCGGAACCAATGAACTCATCCACTCCAGATAAGATGTCACTTCTATAATTGAGTATATTGAAATCATCCACATTTGAAGTGATAGAGCCTGGCACATGGGCACACTTTTTAGGTCCTCTGATATTGTAGTATACCTTGTCTTTATCATTGAAAACCACGTGCCTCTTTCTCATGTTTTAAAATTGCATGCTCCATCTCATATTCTTGCCTATCTCATAGTAGGGATCACATAAAGATGTTATGTTATCAACCATACCATCATCAGTGACTTTTAAAATCCTCATTTGTGCAAATGACCATTGCTCCACTTGTTCAAATCCCAATAGTTCACCTTCTGCTACAGTCTTATTTGCAAATGATCTCATTTGTAAAATGTCCCCTATAGTAAAATCCAAGGTGGTGCACTTTGTATTCTTGATAATGTATGTTGCATAAGTCTCATCTTTGTCCCATGCTATAAATGATTTGTTGGATGTATTGTAGGGCATAACATCTCCAAGTATTTCCATATCTCCACATTTATACTTTAGCTCAACATGTGCGCTAAGAATCTTTGATACAGTAACTGCCACCTTATCTTTGCCAAGTCTTCGAAAGTGGCAAACTGAATTGGGATCACTATCATGGATTGTAGCTCAGGCGCAAGCAAGCTACAGTAGCAACAATTACATAAATATTAGTCTCTTTTTAATAATCTACTCATTTATTATAATTTTTAATTAGTACTTAATTTATTGGTGGGAGAAGTTATCCGATCAAGTACTCATCAGATGGACATGCCAAGTTATCCTTTGCATGGTCAATCGAGCATTAAATACTAATTTTGCTCTAGTGTCATGCACATCTATAAAAAAACACGCTGCTAGGTATGTTATCCAATCAAGCACTTATGGGATGGGCGTGCCACTTTGCATGTAAGTCAATTCCACCTAGTTGAAGGTGCGTGCAAAGTATTTTGCCCATCGGATAAGCTTTGCATTGTCGAACAAGCATAAAACACTGTTTTTGGCTTAGTGTCATGCACAACCATGAAAAAACAAGGTCCTAAGTGTTTTAATCAAACAAGTGCTTATTGGATGGGGGCTCCACTTTTCATGCAAGTACGTTTCAACTAGGTTGAGATGCGTGCAAAGTATTGTCACCATCGAATATGCTTTGCATGCTCGATCACGCATTATACACCATTTTTTCCTGAGTGATATGCACATCCGAAAAAAAAATGCCCTTAGGTGTGTTATCTGACCAAGTACTTATCCGATGGGTGTGCCTCTTTGAGAACATTCCAATACCACCTAGGTTAAGGCGTAGGAAAAGTAATGTTCCCATCGGATATGCTTTGCATGGTCTATCGAGCATTAAATACCATTTCTGCCTTAGTGTCATGCACATCCGTAAAAAAAACATGCTGCTAGGTGTGTTATCCCATCAAGTACTTATGCGATGGGAATGCCACTTTGCATGTAAGTCAATTCCACCTGGTTGAATGTGTGTGCAAAGTATTGTGCCCATCAGATATGCTTTGCATTGTGGATCAAGCATAAAACACCGTTTTTGCCTTAGTGTCATGCACAACCATATAAAAACAGAGCCCTAGGTGTGTTATTCAAACAAGTAATTATCGGATGGGGGCTCCACTTTGCACGCAAGTCCATTTCAACTATGTTGAGGTGCATGCAAAGTATTGTCACCATCGGATATGCTTTGCATGGTCGATCACGCATTATACATGATTTTTGCCTGAGTGATATGCACATCCGCAAAAAAACATGCCCTTAGGTGTGTTATCTGACCAAGTACTTATCGGATGGGTGCGCCTCTTTGAGAACATTTCAATACCACCGAGGTTGGGGTGTAGGAAAAGAGTTGTGCCCATCGGATATCCTTTGCATGTAAGTCACTTCCACCTAGTTGAAGGTGTGTGCAAAGTATTGTGCCCATCGGATATGCTTTGCATTGTCGACCAAGCATAAAACACCGTTTTTGCCTTAGTGTCATGCACAACCATGAAAAAACACGGTCCTAAGCGTGTTAATCAAACAAGTACTTATCCGATGGGGGGTCCAGTTTGCACACAAGTCTGTTTCAACTAGGTTGAGATGCATGCAAAGTATTGTCACCATCAGATATGCTCTGCATGGTTGATTACGCATTATACAACGTTTTTCCCGTAGTGATATGCACATCCACAAAAAAACATGCCCTTAGGTATGTTATCTGACCAACTACTTATCGGATGGGTGTGCCTCTTTAAGAACATTTCAATACCACCTAGGTTAAGGCGTAGGAAAAGTATTGTGCCCATCGGATATGCTTTGCATGGTCGATCAAGCATTAAATACCATTTTTTCCTTAGTGTCATGCACATCTGTAAAAAAGCACACTGGGAATGCCACTTTGCATATAAGTCAATTCCACTTAGTTGAAGGTGTGTGCAAAGTATTGTGCCCATCGGATATGCTTTGCATTGTCGATCAAGCATGAAACACCATTTTTGCCTTTGTGTCTTGCACAACCATATAAAAACACGACCGTAGGCGTGTTATTCAAATAAGTACTTATCCGATGGGGGCTCCACTTTGCACACAAGTCTGTTTCAACTACATTGAGGTGCGTGCAAAATATTGTCACCATAGGATATGCTTTGCATGGTCGATCACGCATTATACATCATTTTTTCCCTAGTGATATGGACATCCGCAAAAAAACACGCCCTTAGGTGTGTTAATTGACCAAGTACCTATCGGATGGGTGTGCCTCTTTGAGAACATTTCAATATCATCTAGGTTGAGGCATATGAAAAGTGTTGTGCCCATCGGATATCCTTTGCATGGTCGATCGAGCATTAAAAACTATTTTTACTCTAGTGTCATGCACATCCGTAAAAAAACACGCTGCTAGGTATGTTATCTGATCAAGCACTTATGGGATGGGTGTGCCACTTTGCATGTAAGTCAATTCAACCTAGTTGAAGGTGTGTGCAAAGTATTGTGCCCATCGGATATGCTTTGCATTTTTGAACAAGCATTAAACACTGTTTTGGCCTTAGTGTCATGCACAAACGTAAAAAAACGCGGTCCTAGATTTGTTATTCGACTAAGTACTTATGGGATGGGCACGCCACTTTGCATGTAAGTCAATAATACCTAGGTTGAGATGTGTGCAAAGTATTGTGATGATTGCATATGCATTGCATTGTCGATTAAGCATAAATCAGCGTTTTTGCCTTAGTGTCATGGACAACAACCAATAAAAACACTTATTTCATTAATTTTGGACTCATATGTCTACTTTTGGACTATTCCTTAAAATCCTTCCCAACTGAAAAGTTTACTTTATGAAACTGTCATTCGAGAATCAAAAGTTTACTTTCTGGCACTATCATTTTCACATAAGACATTTCAAAATATCTCTCTACAATGTTGTACAAATAATGCAAAAACTACTATTAAATCCTAAATTTCTATTTCTTGTTTATAAGAATCATATTCTTAAAATAAAAAATCCGAGTTATTAGTTTAAATCCATGAAAAACCATGCTATTGAGGATTCACAACATTTTAAAAATGTATACATAAGAGACCTGTAAGACTCTTTTTACTTTCAATGCAGAAAACTATAACACTCTTGAATATTCAAGAAATTAAAAGGTTTATATACACATGAGACATGATGGAAGCCTCTTTTGTACTCCAAAAAATAGCAATAGCTATGCTTGCAATTTTACATTATCATGTCATAAGTTTTACAACAAATATTGCTCTGGATGAGTCTTTGTACAAAGGATCTCCTGTGGCCTTTTCAATAATTTAATTTTTCCTTTACAATGAGTTTAGTACAAATGGGCGATCCAAACATTTGCTTGTTTGAATGTCCTTTTCTATCATGATCACAAAAATGAGCGATCCAAACATTTGCTTGTTCAGAATGTCCTTTCTGTCGTCACTTGTCGCTTGGGTGCCATCTTCATTCACTCTCATCTAACAACCACCACCACCTTCACTCTTTCTCGATATTTGAATGGTGTTATCATGGGCATTCTTCATTTGCGCTATCTCCTTCTACTTCCTCCCGGGCGAGCATCTTTGTGAACTCTGTAATGTGCGTAATAATTGGTTGCGGTAATTTTATTTTGTCTTCTACATCATACCCCATGTGCTTCTTTGTTTTCTTTGACCTTGATTTCCAAGATACTATGACTGTCTCTGTGGAAAGTCTTGAAATTGCTTCATGGTTTGGGACCCATTCCTTTTTCAAACAACTACTATACAATGTACTGTTATCTTGGTTCTCCTTCCTGCCCCTTGGCTCATACCATACCGCTGTAAATGTTGTAGCTCTCCCCTGGTCATCCATGCTCACGTCAACTACTTTTGCAACCCAAAACTTCACGTTCTCATGTTCATCATCCGATGGTCGAACTGCAACAAAACAATGGACATCTATGTCTATTTGTGGCATAAACTCTCTCTTCTTGGGTCCACAATATGGATGTGGGAGCAACGATTCAAACTCATTTTCAAAGAGACCACATGCTGGACGCAAGTCATTACCAACATTTGGCCAAAATAAAGGCCGTTCTGCCTTAATATCATCTTCTCGCATTTTTGCAAGGTCCTTTATCAATTGGTAGGTCTTGCTTGTAAAGAATAAGGGAGAGAGATAGGAGACTCAAGTTCAGCTTTCTTCACAACACACAAAAGAGAGAGGACACAAGGTTGGAGGGTGAAGCCTTTCTTCACTTTTGCACACAACAACAATACAATAGAAGAGGGAAATACCCTATATGTCAAAACCTAGAATACGTGGTTCATATGTGAACCCAAACCAAAAACATACGTGGTAGTCTAACTACACCACGAGTACAACTAACATAGACGGTGACATAAATGATAGTCATCCAGGAGATATGTCGGGGATAGAGCTTGATATCTCAACACTCCCCCTCAAGCTCAAATCCATCTCACGTACACCAAGCAAGCTCCTAAATCTGCGAAGCTTCTCGGTACCCAATGCCTTTGTAAAGATATCAGCCACCTGCTCCTCAGTGCTGACATAGACAAGATCAATCTCACCAGCTAGAACCTTCTCTCTCACAAAGTGATAATGCACCTCAATGTGCTTCGTTCTAGCATGATAAACTGGGTTATTAGCAAGCATGATGCTGCTAATGTTGTCACAATGAATGACAACTGCTGCATGAACTGACTGTCCCATATCTGCAAGTAGCTTCCGTAACCAAGCTACCTCACATGCAGCCATTGCTGCACCCCTGTACTCTGCCTCTGTGCTCGACAAGGCAACTGTTGGCTGCTTCTTGCTGCTCCAACTGATGGCACCACTCCCAAGGGAAAACATAAAACCACTAGTAGATCTCCTGTCTGAGACACTACCAGCCCAGTCAGCATCTGTGTATCCATGTACCTGTAATGCACACCCAGCTTCATAAAACAGTCCATAATGCAATGTGGACTTCACATACCGCAGTATGCGCCTAGCCGCATCCAAATGTGGCTTCCTCGGTGCCTGCATAAACTGACTCACCAGCCCCACAGCATAGCTCAAATCTGGTCTGGTTATAGTCATGTAAATCAAGCTACCTACTATGCGCCTGTACATAGTAATATCTTCAAGAAGCTCACCTGACTCTGCATTGAGCTTCACATTCTGCTCCAATGGAACAGAGATCGGCTTACAGCCTGTCATCCCATATTTGGACAGCATGTCCAAACCGTATTGCCTTTGCAACAGCCATATCCCACTCGGGGATCTAATAACCTCAATGCCCAAGAAGTAACGCAGCTCTCCCAAATCCTTCATCTCAAATTTCTGCTTCAACAGCAGCTTCACTTCATTAATGTCTGCATCACTATCACCTGTAATAATCAAGTCATCAACATAGATGACTATAAGCACAATCCCTCTGTTTGTCCTTTTCACATAAGTGAAAAATCTGAATTGGAAATCTGAAATCCAATAGTGACAAGATATTGCCCTATCTTGTCTGACCATGCCCTCGGCGCCTGTTTTAAGCCATACAAGGCTTTGCGCAACCTGCATACAAAATCGGGGTGTGCTTTATCCTCATAACCTTCTGGCTGCATCATATAAACCTCTTCCTACAAGTCACCATGCAAGAAGGCATTTTTCACATCCATCTGATGCAAAGACCATCCCTTTGCAGCAGCCATAGCAATTACTGCTCTCACAGTTGCCATCCTTGCAACTGGGCTGAAAGTTTCCTCATAGTCAATTCCATATGTCTGTGCAAAACCTTTGGCAACCAATCTTGCCTTGTACCTGCTAACAGACCCATCAGCATTGTGCTTTACTTTGTAAACCCACTTGCAGCCAATAGCCTTCTTATCATGAGGCAAAGGCATCAAATCCCAAGTGTGGTTTGCATCCAAGGCAGCCATCTCTTCATCCATAGCTGCTTCCCAATTTTTATGCCCTGCTGCATCCTCAAAACATGTGGGCTCTGGCTCCTCTAGAACCTTGACCATATAAGCATAGTGATGTGCTGTATACCCATCATATCTCAGCCTGTCAACTGGATACTTAATATGAGTGGACCTCCGTACAACTGGATCAGTTGCAGGCGTCTTTAAATCATGCCTGCTTTTCCTTGCACCAGGTGTAACAACAGAAGGAATCCCAAGTTCCTCATCAAGGCTCATTTCAGAGCCGCTTGACTCTCCATCAACATGAGAGCTACCAGCAGACACATCAAATACTGGAGCATGGTCCACTTTTTCTTTTCCCTTATGTGATACCTGCACAACACTATCAGGACTGCCATGTGACGATTCACTAGATCTCAATCTCCCTGTCCATGCATTAGATCCACTCGTAGAGGACTCTCTGGGTCCACTCAAGGCTTGAGATTGCTGCTCTGCATTTATTGCAGCATTCCCATTTCCAGCATCTGCATCTCCTACCATAACAGTTGGTGCATACCAGCTGCTCATTTCATCAAAAACAACATCTCTGCTCTCTTGCATTTTGCGGGTGGAAGGGTTATAACAGCGATACCCTTTCTGGTGCTGAGCATATCCAATAAAGATGCATTTTTCTGCCTTTGGATCCAGCTTTGTTCTCTTCTCATCAGGAACATGAACATAAGCTATGCAACCAAATACCTTCAAGTGAGAAATATATGGTTTTTGGCCTGTATACATTTCTTCAGGCGTCATGCCATGGACAGCTGCAGTGGGGGTTCTGTTCATAATATAAACAGCAGTTGCTACTGCTTCAGCCCAAAAATAATCAGGCATGTTTTTCTCATTTAGGATCGCCCGTCCTACTTCTGCAATATGCCTGTTCTTCCTTTCTGCAACCCCATTCTGCTGAGGGGTAGACCTGCATGAGTACTTCCTTTGAATTCCCTGTTCTTTCAGATATTCACAAAATTCTTCTGAAAAGTACTCTCCCCCTCCATCAGATCTTAGCACTTTAATATGCACACCTTTCTCTTTTTCAACCATGGCCTTAAAAGCCTTGAAATGGCTGAACACTTCACTTTTGTGCTTCATAAAATAAATCCACACCTTCCTAGTGTAGTCATCAATAAACGTCACATAATAATGGCATCCACCAATAGAAGCAGCTTTGGTTGTCCAAACATCTGAATGGATCACTTCCAAAGGTCTTCTGCTCACCTTAGCATTTTTAGGAAATGCATGTCTGGCCTGCTTACCCATTTGGCATGCTTCACATACCTTTTGCATTCCCTCAACTCTGAATTTAGGCAAACCTGCAACAATGTTTTTCGTTTGCATAGATTTCAGCCTTTGTATATTCACGTGCCCAATGCGCTTGTGCCATATCTCAATATCTGCAATGACACCTCTCCCATGCGCAAACATAGCAGCTTTCACCTCAGGCATATCAACATCCAAGGTGAACATTCTACCATTTTTGTTGCCTTTTGCAACCAAGCGGCACTTATTTTTCAGGTCCTCAACAAAGCATCCATCAGGATTAAATCTAACCTGCAGACCTTGCTCAACCATCTGGCCAACTGAAACCAGGTTCTTAGTGATTTTTGGAACATGAAGTACATCTGCCAAGTACTTCGTTTTGCCATCCTGCATAGCCAATGGCACTTTACCAACCTGCGTAATTGGGTGCGCAGTATCATCACCTGTTTCAACATAACCTGGCTTATCCAAATTTCTGACATCATGAAACCACTCACCATGACTGGTCATGTGGTTAGAGGCACCTGAATCAACATACCAAACATCATTGCAAGCTGCAGCATCTCCTGACATGGAGTTAACCATATGCTGCATCACAAAAAGGTGCTCATTTCTATCGTCACCATGCCCACTTGATGATGCATAGTTGCTTTGCTGCAACTTTCCACTTTTGATGTCATTCTGCTTTTTATAGCATGTATTCTCCTTGTGTCCAGGCTTTCCACAATAATAGCATTCTATGCTGCTATTTACTTGCTGGTTCCTTTGCCATGAACCACGGCCTCTTTGGCTCCCCCTGCCTCTAGAACTACCACGTCCTCCTCCATAGGACTGGTTTTCCTGTTGTTGCTGTTGGTTCTGATTTCTTGCACGGCCACCAGAACGGCCTCTTCCTCTACCCCTGCCTCTACCTGTATTCGAGTAGAAAGCAGTCTCTTGAGAAGTTGAGGTGGCTGAACCACCATTCCTTTGCTCTTCACTCAGCAAGAGAGCAATAAGTTCCTGAAAATCAGGAAATGTTTCACGGACTCCAATGGATGTCCGAAATTGTGCATAATCTTTCCCAAGACCATTCAAGGTCACGGACACTAAGTCCTCATCATCAACAGGTGCTCCAATGGAGGCAAGAGAATCTGCAAGGCCTTTCACCTTCAAGGAATACTCATTTATATTCAGATTTTTCCTTTGCACATTGTGCAACTCCTGCTTTAGCTGCATCTTTCGTGCTTTGGTATTTGTGCTATACAGCTTCACCAATGTATCCCATGCCTCCTTAGGCGTCTCTAGATCCTGTATATGCACAATCATAGAATCTGAAATGCTAACGGACAGCCAATACAGGCATTTTCTGGCTTTTTCATGCCATTCTTTAAAGGCCTTCAATTCAGCAGGAGTGGGAGCAGCACCCAAAACTGGTTCTGCAGTTTCACCACTGATGTAATCCCAAACTCCCTTTCCCATAAAGAAGTTTGTCATCCTGAACTTCCATGCTTGGAAGTTGTTCTTGTCAAGCTTCTCACTGACAATGGTAGACAGATTCTCAGACATTTTACAAATCACGAATTGCAACAGCAACCTGTAAACACAGCAAATGCCTCAGAAGGGCAAATAGCAAAACTTCTGCAAAGAGCCTCACAGGGGCAGATCTGCAACACTGACGAAAGTGGTATTTCACCACACAGTCACTTCCTCGTGACGATTTTGCATCAACAGGCAACAGGCATGAATCTGCAACTCCCAATATCTCTGCACATAGGCATACGATGCAATTTCTATGGCACCTTTCCACCGACTAGCCGCGCGGTGGTCGCACAGCAAAAATAGGGCCTTTTTCTGAGTGCCTGCGAAGAACTTCCGCCTTCAAAACGGGCCCCGAAACGGCCTCAAATCAGAAAAATAAAGTCGCTCTCGCCGCACCGCGAAGGGCCTCTCAATCTGAAGCAGTGCACTCCTGCACTTCTGGCTGTGCTACCTGCAGAGATTTGCTCCCAAACTCGAAATAGGAAAGCTACACTGGTCCTCTTACCAGGACACCACAAACTTGGCTAGCTTTCTTGAGCTCCTTACCACGAACAAGGCTCTGATACCATGTAAAGAATAAGGGAGAGAGATAGGAGACTCAAGTTCAGCTTTCTTCACAACACACAAAAGAGAGAGGACACAAGGTTGGAGGGTGAAGCCTTTCTTCACTTTTGCACACAACAACAATACAATAGAAGAGGGAAATACCCTATATGTCAAAACCTAGAATACGTGGTTCATATGTGAACCCAAACCAAAAACATACGTGGTAGTCTAACTACACCACGAGTACAACTAACATAGACGGTGACATAAATGATAGTCATCCAGGAGATATGTCGGGGATAGAGCTTGATATCTCAACATTGCTAATTACAACAGTAGTGTGTTCCTTCAAAGAGGGCTTCCAATCAGGAAATCTCCGGAGCATTTCCTCTTTGTATGCAATAAAAGCTTTTAAGCCTTCTATTTCACCTTTGGATTTCTCGCTGAATTCTTTTATAGGAGCCCATGTTGGATGCATTTCTTTGCTCGGGATTGAAGTTAAGAGAGAGTAAGGTTCTTCAGGTTCCCATTTTGTATCAAGAGAATAGTGTTGCCATTGCATCACTGGTTTTTCATCCTTTAAGAAAAATCGAAAATAGTGTGGAGCGCTATGACCAATCAGGGCATCACCACCTTTTTGTATGAAAGGTAGAATAAAGCTCTTCCAATCATACATCCTCTCAACCATTGAGCATATTGTTCCTTCCTTACGGCCACCAACTTGCCTCCCGCATTTTCTTATCAAGTCATCCATTGTCTCCATGTCCTTGTGTTTTAGTTCTCTTGAAACTGTGCTAAATACCTGATCGATATCCTCATGTGTGTGCCCAACCAACAAAAACCCAACTTCAATCTCATTGAAGATTCTATGAGCGATTAGCATTGAGCAAAATGCAAAGAAGAGTACATTCTTATTCTCTCATCCGCAATTGTCTGCTTGTATTCTCAAAGTTGCTGGTAGGCGACCTTTTTCTACATGTACATTGTGAATTGCCTTCATAACGGATGTTACAACTTGATTGCTATCGTGTAGATGCAAGGAATCAATCCATATGTCTGCAAAAAACTTAAATCCGTGCACTAACACTCCACATAGATGTGTCTTTAAAAAGTATTTGCCTTGTAGCTTAGGTGGAGTGTTAACGAATCGAGGTAATGTTGTTGTATTTTGATCCATACCATCTACAATAATGCACATGTACTCATTTGGGTGAGAAATAGCTTGCTCCTTCCAAAATGCATATTTTATTCTAGAATGTCGAACAAGTCCATGATGAAATTCTCTCTTTCTTTTGTAAGCTTCTTTTTGTTTTGGAGATGTTGCACTCTCAAGTGCTCGCTTTAGATCATCACACTCATTGCACTTTGACATTTTTTGCCTCTTTGGGATTTTAACATGTCCAAATCTTTTTTTCCAAAGAGTATACAAAGTATGAAAAGATGCCGGTGCATGCCCTCTTTGCCTCTGTGTTTCTCCAATAGAGTTAAATACTTCTTTTTTGGTCAAACCTATCGGAAGATGCATTTCTGATAGGTGGGGTTGCGGTAAAGCATTTTCATAAATGTAATCTTTCAAAATTGCTGTTGCCGCAACCGTTGAGGCTCTTGTTTTGGGCCTTCCTATGTTTCCATGAATGTTAAATTTAACTCCATACTTTGCTTTATTAGCCAAATTCCAATATGTGCCATGTGATAATCCTGTAATAATGCGATATGCATTATTGCATATACTTTTTCCATTTATAAGAGGCCTTATTTGATGTCCTGAACTTCGCCTTCTCTTATCATTTACAAGAAAGCAAGACAATCTCGTGAGTAGGTATTCATTTCTTCTGCTTCCTTTCCTTTGCCAGACATGTTCTCTACAACCCTTGATGTCATGTAAGTTAATGGATCGCATACATGTATGCTTACAGCATGTAGATCGCATTGCTTTTAGCATAACATCTTCATTCATTACTCTTATTCTCTTTGGTTGCCTTTCTGGATCTGCCTGCACTCGTTGTCTTTTCATGCATCTGTATGTCCGTTTTGGGACCTTCTGTTCATTCTTATTTGGATTTGTGTAGTTCTCCTTGTAAGATTTATTTGTCACGTTGTTTTCATGAGATGTTGCATCCTTGATCTTATCACTCTGATAGTCAAATACTGAATATTCCTTTGTTGATGTCATCCTTGCTTTTGATACATTCGTCAAACCATTTGTAACATTTACAAGTTCACAATCAAAGTCAAACACCGAATAGTCCTTTGTTGATCTCATCCCTACTTTTGATACAATCGTAGAACCACTTGTCACAATGGCATTAGAGTGTCCCGAATGATCTTCAAACTCATCTATTCCTGAGAGAACATCACTCATTGATGCACTTTCTATGGATTTCATAACTCCATAGTCAGTGGTGATAGAGTGTCCAGAATGATCTTCAAACTCATCTATTCCTGAGAGAACATCGCTCATTGATGCACTTTCTATGGATTTCATAACTCCAGAGAGAACATCACTCATTATACTATCGTGCATGATTTCCATAATTCCATAGTTACCTGCTTTGACTCCAAGAACTTTATCAGTATCCATGAAGCCATCCATGCTTGAAGATATAACACTTTTCACATCTTTGCCCAAGTTCTCAATGTGCATGAACTCATCCACCCCGGATAAGGCATCACTTGTGAAATATTTTTCTTTCTCGGTACCAATGAACTCATCGACTTCTGATAAGACGTCAGTGCTATAGTTGAGTGCATTGGAATCATCCATCTCTGAAGGAATAGAGCTTGGTACATTGGCATATTCTTTCAATTCTTTGATGTTGTAGTATACATTATGTTTATCATTAAAAACCACATGCCGAGTCTTTCCAATCTTTAAAAATTGCATGCTCCATCTCAAATCCTTACCTACCTCATAGTAGGGACCATCCAATGACATTGAGTTATCATCCATACCATCATCAGTAACTTTTTGAATTCTCATCTGCGCAAATGTCTAGTGTTCAACTTGTTCAAATCCCAAGACTTGACCTTCTGCTACATACTTATTTGTAAATGATAACATTTGTAAAATATCTCCCACTCTAAAATCCAAAGATATGCACTTTGTATTCCTGATGACATGTGTTGGATAAGTCTCATCTCTGTCCCATGCAATAAATGCTTTGTTGGAAGTATTATAGGGCATAACATCTCCAAGGATTTCCATATCCCCACACTTATGCTTTAGCTCAACATGTGCACTAAGAATCCTTGATACGATAACCGCTACCTTATCTTCGCCAAGTCTTCTAAAGTGACAAATAGAATTTGGATCACTTTCATGGATTGTAGCAAATGCAACTACTTCTCTTTTGCAACATAAAATCACCTCCATCCCCGGAATCAATTTTGTAGCCATCTCCTTTGTGAGTTTCCTCTGCAAACAAGCTGTAACAACCATTATAAAGAACATTAGTCTCTTCTCAATAATCTACTTTATTAATGATTTAAAAATCTAGAACGTGTTTGAAAATTTAATTAGACACTAACCAATAACAACCCTAAACCCTAAACCCTAAACCGTAAACCAAAACAACCCTACATCCTAACCAATAACAACCCTAAACCCTAAACCCTAAACCCTAAACCCTAACCCCCACACCCCAAACCCTAAACCCTAACCCCCAAACCCCAAACCCTAACTCCCAAACCCTAAACCCTAAGCCCCAAACCCTAAACCCCAAACCCTAAACCCTAACTCCTAAACCCTAAACCCTAACTCCTAAACCCTAAACCCTAAACCCTAAACCCTAAACCCTAACCCCCAAACCCTAAACCCTAAACCCTAACTCCCAAACCCCAAACCCTAAACCCTAACTCCCAAACCCGAAACCCGAAACCCTAAACCCTAAACCCTAAACCCTAAACCCTTAACCCTAACCCCCAAACCCTAAACTCTAAAACCTAACTCCTAAACCCTAGATCCTAAACCCTAAGCCCTTAACCCTAACCCCCAAACCCTAACCCCCAAACCCTAACCCCCTAACCCTAAACCCTAACTCCTAAACCCTAAATCCTAAACCCTAAATCCTAACTCCCAAACCCTAAACCCTAAACCCTAAATCCTAAACCCTAAACCCTAAACCCTAACTCCCAAACCCTAAACCCTAAACCCCAAACCCTAAACCCCAAACCCTGAACCCTAAACCCTAAACCCTAAACCCTAACTCCCAAACCCTAAACCCTAAACCCTAACTCCCAAACCTTAAACCCCAAACCCTAAACCCTAAACCCCAAACCCTAAACCCTAAACCTTAAACTCTAACTCCCAAACCCTAAACCCTACCCCCAAACCCTAAACCCTAAACCCTAACCCCCAAACCCTAACCCCTAAACCCTAAATCCTAAACCCTAACCCCTAACCCCTAAACCCTAAACCACCAAACTCTAAACCCTAACCCCCAAACCCTAACCCTCAAACCTTGAACCCTAAACCCTAACTTACCAAACCCCAAATCCTAAACCCAAACCACGAAATCCTAAACCTTAAATCCTATGAGTGTTTTCAAGTAATATCATTTATTTAAGTAATAGTTTTAATTAGAATTCATAAGTAATAGTGGAATTGATAGTTGGGAGGGTGGTAGTGGGAGAAAGGGAGAGTGGGAAAGTGGAGAAAGGGAGTGTGGGAGGGTGGTAGTGGGAGAAAGGGAGAGTGGGAGAGGGAGTGGGAATGGGGGCGGTGGGGGTGGGGGTGGGAGGATGGGAGTGGGAGTGGGAGAGGGAGTGGGAATGGGGGAGGTGGGGGTGGGAGAATGGGAGTGGGAGTGGGAGAGGGAGTGGGAATGGGGGAGGTGGGGGTGGGGTGAGGGTGGGAGGATGGGAGGATGGGAGTGGGAGTGGGAGGGGTGGGGTGGGGAGTGGGAGTGGGAGGATGGGAGTGGGAGAGGGAGTGGGAATGGGGGAGGTGGGGGTGGAAGTGGGAGGGGTGAGGTGGGAGGATCGGAGTGGGAATGGGGGAGGTGGGGGTGGAAGTGGGAGGGGTGGGGTGGGAGGATGGGGGAGGGAGTGGGAGTGGGGGAGGTGGGGGGGGTGGGAAAATGGGAGTGGGAGTGGGAATGGGGGAGGTGGGGGGGTGGGAAAATGGGAGTGGGAGTGGGAGTGGGAGAGGGAGTGGGAGGATGGGAGTGGGAGGGGTGAGGTGGGAGGATAAGGGTGGGAGAATGGGAGTGGGAGTGGGAATGGGGGGGAGGGGTGGGGGTGGGAGGATGGGAGTGGGAGTGAGAGGTGTAGGTGGGAGGATGTGAGTGGGTGGGAGAATGGGAGTGGGAGTGGGAGTGGGAATGGGGGAGGTGGGGGTGGAGTGAGGGTGGGAGTGGGAGGGGTGGGGTGGGAGGATGGGAGTGGGAGAGGGAGTGGAAATGGGGAAGGTGAAAGAATGGGTGTGGGCGTGGGAGTGAGAATGGGGGAGGTGGGGTGGGAGGATGGGGGTGGGAGTGGGAGTGGGAGTGGGAGTGGGAATGGGGTGGGAGGATGGGAGTGGGTGGGAGAGAGAGAGAAGATAATCTAATAGAGAGGCCAATGGGAGAGGAGATAATGTTATAGAAGGACCAATGAGAGAGAAGCACTTAAAACCCTAGTTTTTCTTATATATACTCTCCTTCTCTCATTGTTTCTCTCATTTCAACAAGGAAGAGCAAGAGGAGAAGCAAAAAGAGGAGGAAGAGCAAAAGCAAGCACAAGCATCGATTTCAACTTTTTTTCAGGTACTGTTTTTAAAATTTGTATTCTTTGAAATTTTATTATAGAGAGAGAAAAGTGAAGGAAAGATTTTTAGAGAGAGAAAAGAAGAGAGAGAGTCTTGCTGCCTCGGCAGCAAAAGAGAGAAAGAAAGAGAGAGGGAGAGAGACGAGAGAAGGGGGAGGAAAGAGAGGGGAGAGAAAGGGAGGGGGGAGAGAAGGGGGAGGGGGAAAGAGAGGGGAGAGAGGCGAGAAGCAGCGAGGGGGGGGAGAGAGAGAGGGGAGGGGGAGGCCGCTGCCGCGGCACCGCAGAGGGGGGGAGGGAGGGGAGGGAGAGGGGAGGGGAGAGGGAGGGGGGGCGGCGAGAGAGGGAGGGGGGCGGGGATAGAGAGGGGGAAGAGGGAGGGGAGGCGAGGGGGGAGAGGGAGGGGAGGGGGCCGCTGCCACTGCCGCGGCAGCGAGAGAGGGGGAGGGGAGGGAGAGGGAAGGGGGGGCGGTGAGAGGGAGAGGGGAGAGGGAGGGATGGGGGCCGCGGCGAGAGAGGGAGGGGGGGCGGTGAGAGGGAGGGGGGAGAGGGAGGGGAGGGAGCCGCTGCCGCGGCAGCGGCAGCGAGAGAGGGGGAGGGGGGAGGGGGCGGGGGGAGAGGGAGGGGAGGGGGCCGCTGCCGCTGCCGCGGCAGTGAGAGAGGGGGAGGGGGGGGAGAGGGAAGGGGGGGGGGCGAGGGCAAGGGGGGGGGAGAGAGAAGGGGGGGCGGTGAGAGGGAGGGGGGAGAGGGAGGGGAGGGGGGCGGTGAGAGGGAGGAGGGAGAGGGAGGGGAGGGGGCCGCTGCCGCTGCCGCGGCAGCGTGAGAGGGGGAGGGGGGAGAGGGGAGGGAGGGGGCCGTTGCCGCGGCAGCGGCAGCGAGAGAGGGGGAGGGGGGGGAGAGGGAAGGGGGGAGAGAGGGGGCAGCGAGAGGGAAGGGGGGGGGAAGAGATAGAGAGGGGGGGGCCGCTGCCGCGGCAGCGGCAGCGAGAGAGGGAGGGGAGGGGAGAGAGAAGGGGGGGTGAAGGGAGGGGAGGAGAGAGAGAAAGGGGGGGCCGCGGCCGCTGCCGCGGCAGCGAGAGAGGGGGAGGGGGGGGAGAGGGAAGGGGGGAGAGAGAGGGAGGGGGGAGCGAGAGAGGGGGGAGAGGGAAGGGGGGGGGCCGCGGCCGCTGCCGTGGCAGCGAGAGAGGGGGGGGGAGAGGGAAGGGGGGAGCAAGAGGGAGGGGGGAGCGAGAGAGGGGGGAGAGGGAACGGGGGGGGGCCGCGGCCGCTGCCGCGGCAGCGAGAGAGGGGGAGGGGGGGGAGAGGGAAGGGGGGAGGGGCCAGGGGCAGCGAGAGAGAGGAAAGGGGGAGAGAGAGAGAAGGGGGGGGCCGCGGCCGCTGCCGCGACAGCGAGAGAAGGGGAGGGGGGGAGAGGGAAGGGGGGAGGGGGCGGAGGGAGCGAGAGAGAGGTGGGGGGGAGAGAGAGAGAAGGCGGGGGGCCGCGGCCGCTGCCGCGGCAGCGAGAGAGGGAGGGGGGGGGAGAGAGAGAAGGGGGGATAGCGAGAGAGAGGGGAGGGAGAGAGAGAGGGGGAGAGGGGGAGAGGGAAGGGGTGGGGAGAGGGAAGAGAGAGGGGGGGCTGCTGCCGCGGCAGCGAGAGAGGAGGGGGGGGGAGAGAGAGAGGGGGAGGGAGAGAGAGAGAGGAGGGGAGGGGCCGCTGCCGCGGCAACGAAAGAGAGGGAGGGGTGGAGAGAGAGAGAGAGAGGGGGAGGAGAGAGAGAGAGAGGGGAGGGGGGGGAGATCGCGGCAAGTGAGAGAGAGAGTGGGGAGGAGAGTGGGGAGCGCAAGTGAGAGAGAGAAAAAAGGTGAGGAGAAAGGGAGAGAGAGAGAGAGAGGGGAAATGAAGAGGAGGGGAGAGAGTAGACTAAGATGAGAGGAAACGTAGACTAGAGTGGAGAGGAAAGAGAGAGAGAGAAGAGTGAGAGAGATGAAAATTTAGAGAGGGAGGACACGAGAAAGTACGATCGAGATAGAAAATCTTACCAATGAAGAGGAGAAATGAGTGGGCGACGATCGAGACAAGATGAAGAGATCGAGATAGAAAATCTTACCAATGAAGAGGAGAAATGAGTGGGCGACGATCGAGACAAGATGAAGAAGCTACGATCAATGAGGCATATGAGAGGAGATTGGTATGTGATTTAGTCTAAACTTAAACAAACAAAACTATAAACCTTGGTGTTTGATGAAAATTTAGAGAGGAAGGGCACAAGAGAAAGTACGATCGAGATAAAAAATCTTACCAATGAGGAGAAAAAATGAGTGGGCGACGATCAAGAAGAGATAAAGGAGAGATGTTTTGATGGAAGAATTTGGGAGCTACGATCAATGAGGCATATTAGAGGAGATTGGTGTGTGATTTAGTCGAAACTTAAACAAACAAAACTATAAACCTTGGTGTTTGAAAAGAGAAACGTGTGGAAACTAGAATTTCAAAATTTCCCGCCTTTTTTAAAACTATGAATCCTTGTGTTTGAAAAGACAAACCTTGGTGTTTGAAAAGAGAAACGTGTGGAAACTAGAATTTCAAAATTTCTCGCCTTTTTTTAAACTATGAATCCTTGTGTTTGAAAAGACAAACGTGTGAAAACTTAAAAATTGTGATAAAAGACAACCTTGTGTTTCAAAAGACAAACGCGTGGATGTGAAAATTGTGATAAAAGACAACCTTGTGTTTCAAAAGCCAAACGCGTGGATGTGAAAAGACAAATGTATGCTAAAAGCAAAACTTGTAGAAACTTGAATTTTAAAATTTTCTTTGTTTTTGAATTTAAAATGAGTTTCACTTTCATTTTTAATTTATTAGTTTAATTTAGACTATAATGCATTTTGTTTTGGAATATAAAGAGTATAATTTTAATTTTATTACATTTTAAATTAAAATTTTAAAAGTAGTTTAACTTACATTCGTTATTATTACTTTAATTTATTTCTTTTTAGGGAGAATATTCGTTATTATTACTTTAATTTATTTCTTTTTAGGGAGAATTAATATATTCTTCTAGGTAAATATTAAATTTTTAATTTTAAGTCTTGTTTTCTTTATTTTACGTTATTTTTTCATAAACTTTAAGTTAAACTACTTTATAGTTTTTATTATATAAATTCAAATTTATTAAGATTTTAACTTCTTATTAATGTGAATGTTCAATTCTTATGAGTTGTAAGTAAATTAGTTTTTGAAAATATAAATTTTATCTTTTTTAAAATGAGAAGGAGAAGAGAGAGAGAGAGAAGGCGGGGGCCGCTGCCGCGGCAGCGAGAGAGAATGGGGGGGGAGAGAGAGAGAAAGGGGTGGGAGGATGGGAGTGGGAGAGGGAGTGGGAATGGGGAAGGTGAAAGAATGGACGTGGGCGTGGGAGTGAGAATGGGGAAGGTGGGGTGGGAGGATGGGGGCGGCAGCGAGAGAGAAGGGGGGGGAGAGAAGGGGGGGAGAGAGAGAGAGAAAGGGGTGTGAGTTTAAAAAAGATAAAATATAAATTTTATCTTTTTTAAACTCACAACCTTAGTGTATTAAAAAGAATAATGGAAAGATTATTTTTTGCTTTTAATTTGCAACCTAAGGATATTAAAAAGAACAATGGAAAAGAAATTATTTCTTGCTTTTCTTCGCTTCGACGGTTGGTGTAGTCTAGATTAGCATAGATTAGTTTGTCCTTAGAGGAGAGAACTCCAAAAAAACCAATCAAAGCCATGCTCAAAATTTCCCGACTAGTTCCTAATCGGAGTCAGTCCATTCGTTCACATTCGGTTTCACAGTCACAACAAGCCTACCATTTAAGCAACGATTAAGGTTTTTAAACTTTCAAGATGATTGAAAGTTGTATCAGTGGACATGACAGATTACAGTTGTGGAAGTTGACAGAGCATTTTACACTTATATCAGTTGCGGGAGTTGACAGAGCATTTTGTACTTATATATGACAGACTTCAAATTTGTATTCAGAGATCATTGTAAATCCTTATTTTTTTTCACATTTATGCTCTAAGCCTTGTAAAGCCTTTTAGGCTATTCCCAAAGCATTTATGCTCTAAGCCTTGTAAAGCCTTTTAGGCTATTCCCAAAGCATTTATGCTCTAAGCCTTGTAAAGCCTTTTAGGCTATTCCCAAAGCATGAAATTGATACTTATATGATTGGGAAGAATACAAACTTGAGGTGTATTAATGGGACTCATTGTACTTTTGATTTTTCAAAGTAATTGTAGTTTGTCAAAGTACTTAAAATTTGTGTTGTGCTTGAATACAGGATGGATCTTGAGGCTACAGCATTTGTCAATGGTATGACACTGAAATACAATGGAAGAATTTATGCCCCAAAGGACTTCACAAACTGGACAGTTGTTGACACAACAAAGAAAGCATGGTTCTTGGTCTTAAGTAAAGGAAATCTCATTCTAGTGATGACAAAGAGAGAGTTGGAGAAAGATGAGTGCGCATCAAATGTATCTTTCTCCAAGAGAAATTTGATTCAAGGGGGCACCTTAGTAGGAATAAAAATTGAAAAAGACAGCACTACAATGATGATTTACACAAAGTCAAGAATGAGCAACAGATCGTTTCTTCTTTCTAAGAAAGATGCAATGCACTTTGTGATGCCGCCGCCAAAAGCACCTAGATTTCCTGAATTGGTTCCTGCATTGGAGATCCTTCAACATGTGTGGGAGGAATTTCCCATTGAGGAAGCAAGAAAAATGCAGTCAAAGATTATCCTTGAATACTTTCAGGGTGTCATCCAACAAGGTTCAACTTCATTGGAGGGACCTAAGGTGCAAGAATCCACACATGAGAAAGGAAGTGATGAGACACGCCATGTAGATTTGGTTCATGGTAATACAAATGAGAGAGGAAGTGGAGTGGATGAGACAGAACACATTGTAGCAATGGATGAGGGTCTTGTACACGTGGATGCTTACAAGGGATCTACATCTGAGATAGGAATTGAATTGGTGGAGACCGGACATGCACATGCATCTCAGACAGAAATTGAATTGAGTGAGACACGACATGCATCAGATAAGACAGGACATGCACACACATCTCTTGTTCATGGTATTACTCACTTAGATGGTGTAACTCATGAAGTTGATGGAATAACAGAACAAGTGAAGCCCTTAAGTATACCTGAAGTTGAGGCAATAGAAGAAGAAGTAGGGCGATCTAAAGCAGTTCACATTGAGCCTCTAAAAAATAAACCTCGACGTCAAATGCAAAAGGCAAGTACTTCACGAGCTACAATTCCAAGTCCTATAACTGGAAAAAGAGGTCGTTCATATACAAAGAAAGGGCAAAGAAGAGAAGAGGAAGAACATGAAGAGAATGCGGAGGGTCTTGAAATGGAGTCAGATCTAGAAGCAGAAATGTTATCAATGAAGAACCTAAATCTTCGCTTGAATGAGGCTGTGACAGATGAGGATCCAGGATATATATGGGGCCAGAAGACTCAAGTTATACATGCTTCAACAGTGGTCAAAGCAAGTGTCTTCACCAACAGCAGGACCTTAGATACAGCCTATGCTGAAAAGATTTTTCAGGCTTTGATTGATGGAAAAAAACCAGTTGTTTCTAATTTGGTACTCCGTCCAAGAACATTTTGGCCAGTCATGGGAGATTATAGTCAATCCATCAATTTCTCTCAGCCTATAGATTTTGAGATGCAATTCACTAAGTTCCTCGGAAAACAAGTTCCCTCACTTCAAGAAGGACAGAGTTCAGTGAATGATCCAGAACGACATATAAGGGATGCCAAGAGAAATTTCTTAGCTCATTGTACATTTGAGGCAATAGATGGTCAGCACTATGCCTATGCTTGTAATGAGCGCTCTAGAGATGCATACAAGAAAGGAGAAATTACTTATCAAACTTTCGCGAGTGTGCCTCAATTTCACTACTATTCTGCATGCATCTGTATCTTCAAGAACGAGAAGAAATATTTGATTGAGTCGGAAAGACTTAATCATGACATTTATGCACTACGAAAAATCACCTCCACTTCAGAGATGTTGCTCAAAGCTAGGACCATATGGAAAACTTTTAATTCTCCTTTGACCACTCTCAAAAGAACTGCAACTAAAGTGAAAGCGGATAATCTTGTTGACTTCTACACATGCTTGAGTGCCATTGTACCAAGGGGAAAGCAGGAAAGAGCTGAGGTGATTACAAGCTTCAAGACAGTAAGGGATAGGTATCAAGACTACACAAGCATACTTTTCCGTAGTGATGAAGTTTTTCATCAGATCAAAGACGTGTGTCTTGCATGTGAGAAAGGAGATGTTACATATGAGGCTCCATCATTGATTAAAGAGAAGGCAAAGAAGATTGAGAAAAAAGAGATGACAGCTCGGATGTGGAGGCCTTTAAGAAACCTACCAGATAAATACGCAAGTCTTGCTGCAGAGAAATTAATGTCAAAAGAATGGTTTTTTGGCAAAAAGGATAAAGATCATTGCATGGAAGATAACATCATCAAAGATGTCAAGCGTGATGCAGTAAAGAGTGCAATTGAATATTTATTGGGAGAAAAAAATATTCCAATCAGCCAATGTAAAATTGATCATAACATTGTGAGGCAGATGGCATCAGCTTTACCGTCAGCTAAACAGAAGGCTTGGGCGCATAAATGGGTGAAGGTAGAAGATGATGGATCTGAAATTACTCCCTCTATGAGAAGTGACATTCCGGAAAATGTGTATGCATATGCACAAAAAGTCATCAATAACCACACTCTCAGAAAAGAAAAGACTTTGAACAAGGGCTTTTATTTCATACATGAAATCATTTCAGAGTCTGGAAAGAGTGTTGAGTGCAAGGGAGTTTCATTGAGTGATTTTTTGTCCGACAACACTGCTTGGGAGAGACCTCAGCTTTTCTTTGTCTATGAAATATCAGCGGATGACATCCGTCCACTCCTTGACAGAATATTACATACCACCATTGGTAGAGTGGGACAATGTAATATAGTCATATTTGCTGATAAAGATGACAAGGAACAAATGTCTGCTACCCTAGAAAAACAATATGGCAATGAGCTCAAGATTTACAATGGGATATACTCAAGAAAAAGGGACAAGAGAGAATGCGGTCTCAAGATACAGAGTCTAGAAACCTTTTTCTTGTGCATGAAGAGCCCTTATAATGATCACTCCTTACAAAACAATATAAGAGGGAATGCAAAGAGATTGCAACTACTGCTGGAAGAGCATGAAGCTCCAAGTCCCCTCCATCGCAATGCAAATCACTATGAAAGGCCAGCAAAAAGTGCTGATCTTTTAATTAGTATGATGGAATTTTTGCTACCGTCTGGATGGGAAGTCACATTGTGTTGAAGGGACATATGTTCGAAGCTCTTATCAGAAAAGGACACAATGTAAATATTATTGAGAGCCCTGCTTGCTTGGAATACCTTGATACCGTGGCTTCTCTCACAATAAAGTTTGATAAGAAAGGTCCGATCTCACATGAAGAGGATGACATAGAGCAGATCATGTACGATGAGAGCAAGAAAGATGATGAAAATGATCAAAGCTCTGGATATAATAGTGAGGATACCAGCGATAGCAAGGAAGCAGAGGAAGATGGATATGACACTGACCTTGCCTCTGAAGGTTACATAAAAAGACCACGAAGATATGTAGAGGTATGAAGACTTATGTTTAATTTTCTTTATTCATTTAAAGGTCTTTTTAAATTTATAATTAATTTAAAATTTTGAATCTCATAATTATTTTATCCTTTTATAGGAGAAGGGAGAGGAGGAGGATGAGGAGGACATAGTTGGAGCAGAGAATCATGAAAGCTCATCTCAAGAAAGCAAAGCTGCTCTGGCTATCAATCGGCGGATGACTCTAGAAAATAATCATACATTGCAGCAAATGGAGAAGTCATTTCAAGTTAGGTTTCAAGTTCGAGAATAACCTCTTACTTTTATATTCGATGAAGAGGATATTTCAATCCTCATAAACTTCAAGAAAGAGGTCAATGACAAGGTTATAATAGCCATCCTCAGGTTTGACACAAACTTTTTACTGACTTTATGCTTTTGTATTTCCATTGGATCAAATGAACTAATATTCTTTTCTTTTTATTGCAGTATGGTTTTACAACAGCTTCCGCTATATATACAAAGATGTGCATATATGGTCGATCCTCTTGTTTCTAGTGTACTTAGCAATAAGGAGAAGACCATAGATGACATTTTTAAGTGGTTGCAACCTATTGATTTGACTGCGGCGCGAGTTATCTTTACTGCATATCACGAGGAGTGAGTATCAATCCCTACCTAGCTTATCTCTTACATTGTGGAGGATTATATCAAATAATAAGTATTCTTAATTGATAATGCAGCTTGCATTGGAGCTTGGTAATTGTGGACATCTTAGCCAAGCAATGCTTCTTTGTTAATTCAATAGCATCTATCCATGGCAGTGTGTCAGAGTAAGTATAACCTACTTGTGTCATAATTATGTCAATGAGATGCATCCTATGCAATGCGCACATTCATTTATGTTTTCTATTTTGATGTGTAGATCTACTCGAAAGTTGGTAAGTGCTATAGATGCACTTATGCAAATGGAGGCTGACTTGGAAGATCAAATAGAGTATGTAACATGCCCTGCAGTGAAGCAGAATGATGACCACAGTTGTGGGTGGAGAGTTGGATATAACTGCTTCTTGCTCCTTGCTCAAATTTTTGATTTGAGAGGCGGTGAAACCTCATTGTCCACATATACAGACTTGCATCTATATGCATTTATGTCATCTATCATTAAGGCATTTATTGATAACGTGGTGGAGCATCCAGAGGAAACATTGGTTGCTACGCCCATAAGTTGTCCTGATGTAACCGCTGTATTGGACGAAATGGGGAGCTCTTCTGAGGTTAAGGTCATCATTAGCAAGCAACCTCGTGTTTTGACTTTTGGTAGCGAGGAAGTTACAATCCTCTCTGACCCTTTGAAAGAGGCTAATGACAAAGTCATGATGGCCATCCTCAGGTTTGATATGAACATCTCTTGACTTGATACTTCAATCATTTGATTCAATCTGCTTCTAACATTTGTTTATTTATTGCTGCAGTACGGTTATATCTCATTTTCCTAGATCAGTACAGAATCGCGTCTGTATGCTCGATTCTCTTCTTTCAGCTGTACTTAGTGATACCAAGAAGACAGTAGATGATGTTTGTTCAATTCTACAACCTTTAGACTTGGATGGCATACTACTTGTCTTTATGCCATACTATGAGAAGTAAGTATGGTCTCAATCTTTCTTTTACTCTCTTATTTATAATATTGTGTCAATTAATACTTAATATTGTGATAAATCTTATCGCTCTTTATTGGTGATGTAGTTCACATTGGAGCCTGATAGTATGGGACCTTGATGACAACCATTGTTGGTTTGTCAACTCAATTACAGGCTTTCACGGGGTGTTCAAGTAAGTGTTCTTTTATCATATCATTATGAACATGCATCAAGTTACTATTTACTACAAAAATTCACTTTGTCATATGTCATGATGGACAGGTCTGCAAACAAGTTAGTTTCTGTGATTATGAAAATCAGGGAGCATCAAGACCAACCAAATTTCCAGACACGCCTCGCAGTGGACCAAAAGGACATGTTTAGTAGTGGGTGGAGAATTGCCTACAACTTCATGTTGTATCTCAATGAAATTTTTGAACATGTCTCCATAGAAGCATATACCAAGCTCGAGCTACAAGATTTTGTGGCTAAGACTGTTCACTATCTAACTGCTATCATTGGGAAACAACATGATGGACTCAATGAAGAACCTGAGGGAGCCAAAGAAAAAGAAGAGACAATTCAGTCTCCTTCTGTATCACAGCCTCAAGTAGAAGCATTACAGTCTACACTTGAATTAGAGACTCAATGCATTCTTCCTACACAAGAAGTGGAGACTCAATGTGCATCTACAACATCACATCTTGTAAAGGAGGAAGAGATTAAGTCTATCCCGATTGCACCAGAAGTAGAATCTCAATGTACACCATCCACACAAGTAGAGACTCAATGTACTCTTAGAGAATCACAGCCTCAAGAGGACTCATTAGACTCTATTCAGTTGTAAAACATGTAGAAAGAAACATGAGTCCTTGAAGATTTTTATCTTGTTTGTATTGATTAATGATAGTGTTTTTAAAACTTATGTTAAATGTTGCAATACATTAGGATATTTTATGATATTTTTTCATTACAATACATTAGGTTTTACTTTTTTGAAAGTCTAATTTATTATGTACAATAAATATCTTATGATGAGAATCTAATAATCATATCATTCTTATGTTCCATCACTTTATTTTATAGATTTCAATGTACTCAAAATCTATCATTTATTATGTACAGCAAGTATCTCATGATGAGATTCTATTAATTATATCATTCTTGTGTTCCATCATTTTACTTTATAGATTTCAATGTACTATCACTATCTTATATGTCTCAAATGTCTCCCATTACGGTCTTGCATCCCATCATTTTATTTTATAATGTCTCGCATTACAATCTTGCATCTAGTCATCTCGCATTACGGTCTTGCATCTGTAGTTCTATAAATTCCCTAGTAGTCGTTCATCTTCTATATCTCACCCGCAGCAGACACTTCTTGCACTTTGCTCTTCATGATGAGATTCTATTAATTATATCATTCCTGTGTTCCATCATTTTACTTTATAGATTTCAATGTACTATCACTATCTTATATGTCTCAAATGTCTCCCATTACGGTCTTGCATCCCATCATTTTATTTTATAATGTCTCGCATTACGATCTTGCATCTAGTCATCTCGCATTACGGTCTTGCATCTGTAGTTCTATAAATTCCCTAGTAGTCGTTCATCTTCTATATCTCACCCGCAGCAGACACTTCTTCCACTTTGCTCTTCTTACCTTACTCCTCTCCTCAAGCTTGCTCCTTCCATCTTGCCCGCAGCCTTGCCTCCTCTTCTCAAGCATACTCCTTTCATCTTGCCTTATCTCCTCTAGTTACCTTCCTCACCTCGTTCGTCTTCTACATCTTTCCTCACTCTCTTCCTCACTCTCGTTACCTTCCTCACCTCGTTAGTCTTCTATATCTTTCCTCACTCTCGTTACCTTCCTCACCTCGTTCATCTTCTATATCTCACCCGCATCAAAAACTTCTTCCACTTTACTCTTCTTACCTTACTCCTCTCCACACTTCTTCCACTTTACTCTTCTTACCTTACTCCTCTCCTCAAGCTTGCTCCTTCCATCTTGCCCGCAGCCTTACCTCCTCTTCTCAAGCATACTCCTTTCATCTTGCAGCCATTATGGATCTTTTTAAGGTAATTGATTCTGTCGAGCAAGCCATTAGCAGCCTCAAAGAATGGATTGCCGAGAACCAAGGAAAGAGAGAGGAGAGAAAGCAAAATCCAGCTCCATTAACCCAGTACGAGAAGGATGACTTTGCTTGTCAGAAGGGCTTAGAGAAGGAAGAGGAAAGAAAAATAAGTATGGCTACTACTGAAATAGATAAATTGCAGTCATATAGGAGAGAGTTGATAGACTTTCAAAGTGAGATATCTTCGCGTGTGGAAGATTTTCCCCCGAGGAAGCGCAAGCCATTCGGAATAAACAAAGTGTTATGCAGGAGAAAATTCATCAATCCTTACTTCTTTTCTATAATTTTAACTACATCGATGAGGATGAGATGAGCTCATGGGTTGAATTTAGGCTAAGGACTTGAAAATAGAAAATTCATCAAATTGAATGGCTGTAGTCTTGAAAATAAATTTGCCTTCCAGTGAGAGTCTTATTGTAACTTTTGGTGTAAAATGCCTTCCAATGAGAGTCTTATTGTAACTTTTGGTGTTTTTCAACACCTAAATTATAAATATTGTGAGAGTTTGCTACTTCCACTTGTAACTTTTGAAAGTGTTTCCTAAACACTATTATAAATATAAAGAGAGTTTACAATTAATGGACCACTCTTTTTTGTGTAACTTATCTCAGGCTTAACTTTTGAAGGTGTTTATTAACACCATTAAATATTAAGAGAGTTTACAACAACCTAATCTTATTTTTTCATGTAACTTATCTAGACTGCGTTAAATTTTATAATTTTAGTTTCATGTCCTTAAAAAATATATAAAAAAATGCTTGTTTTTATGTTTTTATATGTGCTTTGAAGATTGGGTTTTTCTTAAATTTTATCTGAAAACTAGTCCAAAAGTATATGTAAAAATGAATTTGTACATTGACAAGTCCAAAATTAATAAAATAAGTGTTTAAAAAACATGGTTCTAGGTGTCATATTCTAAAAAGTACTTGTCAGATGGGGAAGCCACTTTGCAAGAAAGTCAATTTCAACTAGGTTGATGTGCGTGCACAGTATTGTGTCTATCAGTTATGCTTTGCATGGGGGATGACACATTATACACCATTTTCCCCCTAGTGTTATGCACATCCGTCAAAGAACACGCTCTTGATAGGTATATTATCATACCAAGTACTTATTGAATGGGTGTTCCACTTTGCATGGAATACCATACCACCGCTTTGAGGCACGTGCAAAGTATTGTGCCCGTCGGATATTCTTTACATGGTAGATTGAGTATTAAATACCATTTTTGGCCTTGGTGTCATGTACAACCATCAAAAAACACGATCGTAGGTGTATTTTTCAAACAAGTAGTTATCAGATGGGGATGCCACTTTGCACACAAGTCAATACTGCCTAGGTTGAGGAATGCATTGTGTCCATTGGATATGCTTTGCATAGTCGATCTCACATTATACACCATTTTGTTCCTAGTGTTATGCACAATCGTCATAAAATACGTTTGGAGGTGTGTTATCCAAACAAGTCAATATGACCTAGGTTGAGGTGTGTACAAAGTTTTGTGCCCATCGGAGAAATGTAGATGTGATAATATTAGAAAATTCTCGGTATGTGTATATGTGTGTGTGTGTGGCAAACAATTTTGATACAACAAAGTAAACACCTAGTGCACAAATTATGCACTTCATACCTTGAGTAAATAAGCTTGTTGATGAGGATAAATACACCCTTGAATAAAAGCACAGTTGTTGTATGACCACAATAGGATCGCTTTGACACCTGTGATTTTGCCCACATGTAAGTTTGCAAATAGTATAAAAAATCATATAATAATATATTAATAGTTTGCAAATGTGTATAGCAAGTGAGTAATGGGAAGTGGAAGTGGAAGTGAGGAGGGAAGAGTGGAATGGGAGAGGGAAGTAATAGGGGTGTATGATAATAAGTATAAAAAATAGTATAATAATATATTAATAGTTTTCAAATGGCAAGTGAGTAATGGGAAGTGGAAGTGAGAGTGGGGAGGGAAGAATGGAATGGGAGAGGGTAAGGTAATAGGGGAGTAGGATAATAAGGGAGTGAAATGAGTGAGGGGAGTTAATAGGGGATGAAAAAGAGGAGGGTGAGATGTGGAAATATGGGATTTTGGGAAATGGGAGGAGTATGGGACGTGGTGGAAATGTAGGATGGGAGTGGTGGCAATGGGGGAGGAAGAAGAAATGGATGGGGGGAGGGCTAATGGAAGATTGGGATGAGGGATGGGGGTCCAATGGGAGAGGGGGGATAATGGGAGCCAATGGGAGAGGGGATAAATGAAAAGCCAATAGGAGAGAGGGAAGGAATGGAAAGCCAATAGGAGAGGAGGAGGAAAACCTAATTTTTCTTATATATAGTCTTCCTTCTTCATTCATTCTCCCCTCATTTCATTCCTTGAAGCAAGAAAGCAAGGACGATCAAGAAAGCAAGGAAGGAAGAGCAAGAAAGCAAGAAAGAGCAAACTTACAAACTTTTTCCAGGTACTTGCAAATTTTTTTGATTAATTCTTTATCTAGATTTTTTTTTTTAAAATTTGAAGAGAGAGGAACTAGAGAGAGAAAGGTTCTTGCCAGGAGGGGAGGAGAAGGAAAGGATGGAGGGGCGGGAGGGGAGGAAGGAGGAGGGGAAGAAGAGGTGGGGGTGGGGTCGAGGGGGGGAGGGGGAAAAGGGGGGGGCAGGGGGGAAGGGGGGGGAAGGGAAAGGGGAAGGGAGGGGGGAAAGGGGAGAGGCGGGGGCGGGGGGGAAGGGGGCAGCGCAGCCGCCCCCCCTGGAGGGGGGAAAGGGGGGCGGGGTTGGCGGCCACAGCCGCCAGACCCCCTGGAGGGGGGAAGGGGGGATGGGGGGTGGAGGGGGAAGGTGGTGGAAGGGGGGCGAGGGGCTGGCACGAGGAACGAGGGCAAGGGAAAGGAGGTGGGAGGGGGGCGGGCGGCTGGCGGGGGGGGGAGGGAGGGGGGGCCTGGCGGCCGCGGCCACCAGCCCGTGGAGGGGGGGAAGGGGGGCTGGCGGGGGGGGGGGAGGGGGGGGCCTGGCGACCGCGGCCGCCAGCCCCGTGGAAGGGGGGAAGGGGGGCAGGGGTGGAAGGGGGGAGGGGAGAGAAGGGGGGCTGGCACGGGGGGGGGCTGGCGGCCCCGTGGAGGGGGAGCTGGCACCCCCCCTCCGGGGGGAAGTGAGGCGAGGGGGAAGGGGGTGGGAGTGGGGCGGGGGGCTGGCAGGGGGAAGGGGCCTGGCAGCCGTGACCGCCAGCCCCATGGAGGGGGGGAAGGGGAGGAAAGGGGGTGGGGGGGAAGGGGGGAGGGGGGGGCAGGGGGTGGCAGGGGGGAAGCGGGGAGGGGGGGGCCGGGCGGCCACAGCCGCCAGCCCCATGGAGGGGGGGAAGGGGGGCGGGGAGGAGGGGGTTGCGGGGGGCTGGCCGGGGGGGAAAGGGGGAGGGGGCTAGCGGCCCGTGGAGGGGGGAAGGGGGGAGGGGGGGTTGGCACTTCCTGCAGGGGGAAGGGGGGCCAGGGGGAAGGGGGTGGGAGGGGGCGGGGGGCTGGCAGGGGGGAGGGCGTGGCTACCAGCCCCGTGGAGGGGGGGAAGGGGGGAGGGGGGGTTGGCGCCCCCTCTAGGGGGAAGGGGGCGACGGGGAAGGGGGTGGGAGGGAGCGGACGGCTGGCGGGGGGGGAAGGGGGGAGGGGGGCCGCTTGGCGATCGTGGCCGCTAGCCCCGAGGGGGAAGGGGGTGGGGGCGAGGGGGGGAAGGGGGGAGGGCTGGCGGCCATTAGCCCCGTGGAGGGGGGAAGGGGGGGCTGGCACCCCCCTCCAGGGGGAAGGGGGGGCTGGCGGCCGCGGCCACCAGACACCCTGGAGGGGGGGATGGGGGGTGGAGGGGGAAGGGGGGGAGGTGGGTGGGGGGCTAGCGAGGGGGGGAAAGAGGGGAGGTGGGGGGGCTAGTGGCCGCAGCCACCAGACCCCCCTAGATGGGGGGAAGGGGGGGCCGGGGCGGGAAGGGGAGGAGGGAGAGCGGGAGGGGAGGGGAGGGGGGGACGGGTCGAGGGGGGGAGAGGGGGGGAGAGGGGGGAGGGGTTTTGGCAGTAGAGGGAGGGAAGGGGAGGGGGGGAGGGTGGGGTCGAGGGAGGGAGGGAGGGGGGGAGGGGAGCGGAAGGAGAGAGAGGGGAGAGAGAGGGAGAGGAGAGGAGGGAGCCAAAGGAGAGAGAGGAGACAGGAGGGAGGGGAGTGAGAGAGAGAGTGAGGGGAGGGAGAGAGAAAGAGAGAGAGAGAGTGAGGGGGGAAGGTATGGGAGAGAGAGAGAGAGTGAGGGAGAGAGAAACAAGGGAGTAGAGGGAGAGAGGTCGAATTCTTACAAGAGCGACAAATAAGATTTGACTTAGGAAAAGAATGAAAGGGACTTACTAGAAGAAAGTATCAAGAAGAATGTTGAACACAAATTTGAATTCTTACAACTAAGAGTAGAACTATCACAAGCAAGAGCGACAAATAAGATTCTTGCTCAAATAAGATTTGACTTACTATCACGAGCAAGAGCGACAAATAAGATTCTTGCTCAAATAAGATTGCTATCACAAGCAAGAGCCACAAATAAGATTTGACTTACTATCACGAGCAAGAGCGACAAATAAGATTTGACTTACAAGAAGAATGAAAGGGACTTACGAGAAGAAAGTATCAAGAAGAATGTTGAACACAAATTTGAATTCAAAAGGAACCTACGAGAAGAAAGTATGAGAAGAATGTTGAACACAAATTTGAATTCAAATTTATAATGAATTCAAATTTCCCTCTCTTTTTTGAAAATTCAAATTTATGCATAGGAGGAGTGGGCTAGTTTTTCTTATATATACTCTTCTTTCCATTCATTCATTCTCACTCTCTCCTCATTTCATTGAAGCAACCAAGAGCTAAAGAGAAAGGATAAGCGAAGCCTTACTTTTTCCACTTTTTCCAGGTACTTGCATTCTTTTTCATTCGTCTTGTAATTCTTTTTCTTTACTTACAATTCTTTTTCAATTAGTTTCTTGTTAAAGTTTTTGAGTTCTATTTCTTAAAATTCATCTTGTAATTCTTTTTCTTTACTTATAATTCTTTTTCAATTAGTTTATTGTTAAAGTTTTTGAGGAGGGGGGTCTTTTAGAAGGCATTACAATTCTTTTTAAATTAGTTTCTTATTTGAGTTTTTGAGTTCTATTTTAATTAGTTTCTTTTTTATATTTGCGTTTGTAAATTTGAGAATTGAGAGAATAGGGAGGGAGAGAAAGAGAGAGGAGAGAGGAGAGAGGAGAGAGGGAAAGAGAGAAATTAAGAGAGAGAAGAGGGGCTCTTGGCTTCAATAAACTAGCTAGAGCATATGAATAGTCAATATCATCCCCGTCCATTCTTCCCATCACATTTTCCATGAAGTTCCGATAGAAGAACACAATAAAAACTTAGTCAGAAACAGTGTAGCACAAAAGAGTGTAATCTCATTGGAACATTTGATAACCAACCTTGTAGCCCAAACTCTCCTCTTTCTAGCACCACCAGTGGGTGCCAATGCATCCATGTTATGTAAGTACCTTCTTTTCCTCTCCTTTCATCCCAAAGGTGTTTCTTTCATCTTTTGCACTCGTTATTCTACCTTCTCTCGTTCCTTCTCTACGGCTCATCGAACTTGATTGTATATAGATCTTTCCAAGACTTTTTTTGACTCAACTAGCTTACAGAGTGACTCTTCTAATTTATGTCGCTCCAAGTCCAATGCTTTGGCTTTATCATGAAGATCCTAGTCCTCCCTTTGAAGATCTTGCATAGAGTTATGCATTGCAACAATGGTTCTATTTCCTAAATGTGCTAGCATCTCTGCTTGGGCTCTGCGCATCTCACTTGCTTGTATAGCCATTGACTGAGCATTGTTTAACCGATTGCAATAACCAAGCAACCCCACATGTCCATTTCCAACAAACCGAACTAGCTCAGGCATTGTATGGAAAGGAAGGCTCTTTTGGTTGGCAAGATCTAAAGGATACAAGGATCCTCCTACCCAAAGGTCGAAATGCTTCTTTCCTTGCGAACGAAGACTATGGATTTTGGAAACCCCCCTCAATCCTAGACTACATGTGCTTGCATATTCAGCCTCCAACTCTAAGTGAACCTGGTATTTGTTGGAGACATCCTTGAATGGTGCCATGACTAAAGGAGTGTAGAGAAGGAGAAGGTATGGAGATGCAGGCTTAAAGGAGCAGCACGTAGGAAGAGTGAGGGTGAGGAGGAGGAGGGATGGGGGAGGGAGTACCAGTAGTTGAAGAGGAGGAAAGGGGGGCAGACTAGCAGGTGTGGAGGGTGAGGAGTAGTAGGCGTTGAGGAGGAGGGAGGGAGGACCAAGAGGGAGAGAGAGAGGAGAGAGGGAGAGAGAGAGAGAGAGATTCACAGAGAGAAGAGGGGCTCCTTAAATGAGAGAGAAGAGTAGGGAGGGGAAGAAAGAGAGAGGAGAGAGGGGGAGAGAGATTAAGAGAGAGAAGAGGGTCTCTTGGCGGCCATGGCTACTTGAGGGAGGGAGAGAGTAGGGAGAGAGAGGGAGAGAGAGAGAAAGAGAGAGAGGGAGAGAGAGGGAGAGAGAGAGATGTTTATCAGAATGAAACGTGGCGAGAGGAGAGAGGGAAAGAGAGAGAAGAGGGGCTCTTCGGGGCTGTGGCCACCAAAGGGAGAGAGAGAATGAGAAATGAGAGAGAAGAGTAGGGAGGGAGAGAGACAAAAGATTAAGAGAGAGAAGAGGGGCTCCTTAAATGAGAGAGAAGAGTAGGGAGGGAAAGAAAGAGAGAGCTGAGACGTGGCCGCCAAAGGGAGAGAGAGAATGAGAAATGAGAGAGAAGAGTAGGGAGGGAGAGAAAGAGAGAGAGGGAGAGAGAGAATGAGAAATGAGAGAGAAGAGTAGGGAGGGAGAGAAAGAGAGAGAGGGAGAGAGACAAGAGATTAAGAGAGAGAAGAGGGGCTCCTTAAATGAGAGAGGAGTAGGGAGGGAAAGAAAGAGAGAGCTCTGGGGGTTAAAGGTCACTGTGCCTTAAGCCTGGTTATGTACAATACTCAAACACATATATAAATGAATGAAAAAGAAGATTAGGGTGGTTCTGCACCCACCAAACTTGTGTGGCTCTCTGTCTCTCTCTCTCCTTCTTCCGTTCTTACTTCCGTTGAGAGCACTCTCAACTGGTATCAGAGCCCGGGTGATCTAGCTGAGCATGCGTGAATGCTAGAAGCTCAGCAGCTCTGTGGGAGGAAGGAGAAGCTCTGTGGGAAGCTTTGTGGGTGACTTTACTTGCATCCGAGTGTGCAGAGACCTTGGAGGAACCTTTGGAAAAGTCACTTTGGCTTTGCAAAGTGGTTTTGAGAGCCTGTTAAGAGCTTTCAAAGAAAAAGTCGTTTTTTGAGCTTTTTCCTATTCCGTTCGATGACAGAGACTTCGTATTGACTTGTAGAGGCAACTATTGCTTGCTTTTGGTGTCCACATTACTTCAGGAGCTTGGAAACACCTTCATTCTTGAATCTGGGATCATTTCAGTGGATTTCTGACTCACTGTGTCAGTTCCTGCGTTTTTTGCCCGAGTGTTGGAACTCAAGTTTGGAGCAACCATTTGCAGATCTGTCAGTTCCGGTGGACTCAGGAGGTCCTAAAACTTCTATGTTGCTCATCATTCGCACTCCGGTGGAGTTTACAAACAGCTCTGTTTCAAAAAACGTTTTTCAGTCCGTGTGTTGGACCCAATGATTGAGACCATGGTTTCTAAAACCGTCTGTCCCATTGCGTTTCGGACGCCCAAAGACCCCTACCTATCAGTTCTTGCGTGATTCGGTGGAGGATTTTCAGAGTTATAAATCTCTGTGTATTCGATTTTGTCTCTCTATTATGCATTTTTCATACTAAGGTTTTGAAACCTTAGATTTATGCCACATGGCAGTGGATAAGTGTTGACTCCCATTTCTCACTCATCGGTTGGGATTTTGGAGTTCTGGCAGAAGAGAGATATTTGCAGATTTTCTTGCTGAGTCCGATTATGCAATGGCGCCCATGTTTTGAAGCATCTCAGGTTCTATTTTCAGTAGCGCTCATTACCGTGGGACTATGATTTCTTGAGCATACCTTATGCAGATCACTCTGGTTGCAGTTTGAGCAGTGTGCGCTCATTCGTGGTATGCATTGGGTTGCAATGGATGATTTATAGGCCATTTGGATGCATTGCGGTCCTTATTGGATGTGCTAATAGGCCCAATTGCCTTGTGGGATGCTATTTTTATGGACACTTTGCACATGGATGCTATTTTATGCTGAGGGACAGCTTTGAAACATTGCAGGTGATGCACTGATAGTGCTATGCTCTCTTGGATGAGACATTATTGATGCATATGCCAGTGGACAGTGTTTATGCTTGAGTCATTTGGCACTTATTGGCATTTTCTTTTGGGCCGGATTTGCTCATATGGATGCATAGTATATGCACATGAGTCAGATGCTTTGAGCTTTGAGTTTTTTGTGATATTTCAGTCTATTGTGGCATACACATTTGGGTGCACCTGGTATTTGGTATGATTCTCTCTTGCAAGGACTAGCATTTGGGATTTTGTTTCATTTGCATCATGGCATCCTCTTCCATGCCTGAAAAGGGGTTTTTCAGCATTAAAAAGTTTGATGGGACAAACTTTTCTTTGTGGAAAGAACAAATAAGGGATGTGCTTATTCAAAAGAAGCAGATTAAACCCTTGGCAGGGATTGAAGCTAAGCCTGCAAATATGTCTGAGGATGATTGGAAGGAGTTGGATGCATTAGCAAAGTCTACTATTAGACTTCATCTTGCAGAGTCAGTTTATTTCACAGTAGTAAATGAGCAGACTACGGAAGATTTGTGGAAGAAACTGTGTGCCACTTATGAGAAGGAAACTGCCTCTAATAAAGTTTACCTCATGAAGAGGTTGTTTGAGCTGCAGATGAAGGAAGGGGTCTCCATTGCTTCTCACTTGAATGAATTCAATATTATTTTCAGCCAGCTTCAGGCTCAGAAGATGAATTTTGATGCGGAGACTAAGGCAATATTTCTCTTATGTTCATTGCCATCCTCATGGGATACCTTCCGTACAACTGTCAGTAACTCTGCACCTGGTGGAGTACTAAAATTTGATGATGTTGTGGGTAGCTTGTTGGCCGAGGAGATTAGACGGAAGTCTATGGATGGCAACAAGCAGGATGCAGCCTTAAATGTGCAAAGGGGCAGATCACAGTTCAGAGGGAAGTCCCAAGAAAGAGAAAAGTCTCGTAGCAAATCCAAGGCACGGAACATTGAGTGTTACCATTGTGGCAAGAAGGGCCATATGAAAAAGGATTGCTACAAAAGCTGAAAAGAGAGCAAAAGGGCATGTCTAGTTTATCTGCAGAGTTGCTTACCACTTCAGATGATGCATATTCCCAGGATTGGATTTTGGATTCTGGTGCTTCATTCCATGTTATTCCCCATAGGGAATGGTTCTCCACTTATGATAGTGGAAAGACAGGTTGTGTGCATCTTGGAAATGACTATGCATGTGACATAGTGGGAGCAGGTGACATAAAGTTTTCTTTTGCAAATGGATCTGCATTTGTTTTGAAACATGTGAGACATGTGCCTAAGCTGACCAAGAGTCTTATTTTAGTGGGTCAGCTAGATGATGCTGGTTTTCACACCACTTTTGGCTTTCAAAGTTGGAAAATTCAAAAGGGCTCTATGCTTTTGGCTAGGGGTGCCAAGTGTGGGACTTTGTATCCCTTACATGTATCAGGGGTATTTGATCATGTTGTTGCAATAACCGAGCAGCCAAGCACTTCTTTGTGGCATTGGTTGGGGCACATGAGCCAGAATGGAATGAAACTCTTATGCCGTTTGGGTTATGTACTGCATTTAAGTTTCTCTGATTTTGAATTTTGTGAGCACTGTCTCTATGGGAAGCAGACTAAATCAGCCCATAAAAGAAGAGGAAAGAAAGAGTTTGAAATGCTTGATTTGGTGCATTCAGACGTATGTGGTCCCATGCCTACACGGTCATTAGGCGGGGCTGAATACTATGTGACATTCATTGATGATGCAACTAGGAAAGTGTGGGCTTATGCTATAGCTCGGAAGAGTGATGTGTTCCAGGTATTTCAGAAATGGCTGGCCTTGGTTGAGAATCAGTCAGGTAGAATGCTTAAATGCCTACAGACTGACAATGGTGGAGAGTATCTCTCTCATGACTTGCAGCATTTTTGTGATACACGTGGGATTAAGAGGGAGCTCACATCCCCTCGTACTCCAGAGCAAAATCCAGTTGCAGAAAAGATGAACCATACCATTCAAGAAAGGTTGCAATGCATGCTTTCCAATGCAAGTCTTTCTAGTGGTTTTTGGGCTGAGGCAATGAAGACTGCAGTGCATGTGATCAATAGATCACCTAGTAAGAGTTTGGATGGTGGTATTCCTGAAGAGACATGGAGTGGAAAGAAGCCCTCTTAATCTCATTTGCGTATATTTGGGTGTAAGGCATATGCACATGTGCCAAAAGAGCTTCGAAAGAAGCTAGATCCTAAGTCTAGGAAATGCATCTTTCTAGGTTATGGTGAAAGTGGAGAGATGGGCTATCGTCTCTGGGATCCAGAAGCAAAGAAGATCATACGCAGCCATGATGTGGTCTTCAATGAGAAGAAGATGCATAAGGCACCCATGAGGGATGTGGAAATGAGGAGAATCACTTTCCAGGATGTGAATCCACCTGCCTATGTTGATAGACAGCAAGCTGTCCATGCACCAAATGTGCAAGAAATGGTACCACCAAGTACTCCCACAGGTATACAATCAAGGGTAGATGATGGATCATCTATTGGTGGAAATGATGAGCCAAATGTGGCTGATATGCAAGTGGGACAGCAAGCTGAAATGCCCTTGAGAAGATCATCTAGAGTGTCTAGACTGCCTGATAGGTTTGTTCCAGGGGTAGACTATGTGATGCTTACTGATTGTGGGGAGCCTTCTTGCTATAGAGAGGCTATGATGCGTGAGGATCAATGCAAGTGGGAGTATGCTATGCAATCAGAGATGAGTTCACTTATGAAGAATAAGACTTGGGACTTGGTTTCTTTGCCACATGGAAAGAAAGCATTGCCATGTAAATGGGTCAACAAAATGAAGGTCACAGGTGATGATGTGCCTAGGTACAAGGCCCGTTTGGTTGCTAAAGGGTTCAAGCAAGAGAAGGGTGTGGACTTTGATGAGATATTCTCTCTGGTTGTGAAGATGACCACACTTAGATGCATGCTTGGACTAGTGGCATCAGAGGATATGGAGCTTATGCAGATGGATGTCAAGACAGCTTTCTTGCATGGGGATTTGCATGAGGAAATTTACATGGTGCAGCCGGAAGGCTTTGAAGAAAAGGGCAAAAAGCATTTAGTTTGCAAGCTAAAGAAGAGTCTCTATGGTCTTAAGCAAGCGCCTAGAGAATGGTATCAGAAGTTTGATGCTTTCATTCGGTCCCAGGGTTTTAGAAGGAGTGAAATTGATCACTGCCTCTACACTAAAAGGGCTAAGGATAATAGCCTGATAATCCTGGCACTATATGTGGATGATATGCTATTGGCTAGCAAGAATACTTATGAGCTAGATGCATTAAAGGCCAAGTTGCATGAGGCCTTTGATATGAAGGATTTGGGCCTTGCAGGTCATATTCTTGGTATGCGCATCACGCGTGATCGGAGTAGGAAACTCCTTTGGCTTTCACAAAAAGAGTATGTTACAAAAGTATTGCAACGTTTCAATATGGAGGGGGGAAGGCAGTGAGTACTCCATTTCCTCCATATGTGAAACTGAGTCATACAGATAGTCCCAAATCAGATGAACAGAGGGCCATGATGGCCAAGGTTCCTTATGCATCAGCAGTTGGGAGTCTTATGTATGCTATGATAGCTACTAGACCAGACATTGCATTTGCAGTGGGAGTTATTAGCCGGTATATGGCTAATCCAGGAAAGAGGCATTGGGAGGCAGTTAAGTGCATCATGAGGTACATGAAGGGTACCAAGGAGATGTGCATTTGCTTTGGTAAAGGAGACATGCGTGTACTTGGGTACACAGATTCAGACTATGCAGGGCATGTGGATAGTAGGAGATCCACTTCTGGTTATGTGTTCACCTTTGCAGGTGGTGCAATGTCATGGATGTCTCGTGCACAGAATTGCATGGCTTTGTCTACCACAGAGGATGTTGAGAGTTCACGCTCAACATCATGTGATCATGTGTGCATAGCACCATCACGTGATCATATGTGCATAGCACTAACCTTATAGAGTGCTATAAAGGAAAGGGTTAGATCCCCTAACCCTAACCCTAAAAGGGTTTGTATATATTCTATTTTTTCAACTAATTCTAGTGTACAGTTAGTCATTTGTGGTGTGCTCTCTAGCTGTGCCCTCTCTCCTCATCTCCACTCTTCTCCTCTCCCCTCTTCATATTTTGTCATGGTATCAGAGCATGGTTCTACCTTCCGTTGAGGCGCCATCCTTCTTGTGAGAGTGATTGAGAGATTGAGAGATCGAGAGAGATTGAGTGTTCCATTCTCTTCCGTTGAGAGAAAATTCCATCCATCGAAAGGAGATTTTCCGTCATTTGTTCTTGAGAGATTTCCGTCATTTGAGAGAGTTTATTTGGTGTTTCTTGAGTTGAGAGAGAAAGAGACTTCCGGTCATTGAGAGCCTAGACTTCTTTGAGAGAGACAGAGCTTGTTTTGAGATATCAAAAGATCTCACGAAACGCCCAAGCTCATACCCAGGAGCTTGCGAAGTCTGCTGTTGTGTGTGCGAGGTGTTCTGTTGTTGCTGATAAGACTCGTGAGTAGAAGCTTCATCAACAAAGCTATGATCTATAGTTGCAGAGCTCACCTTCCGCCATAGCCAAGCCTTGTGTCGAGCATAGCCAACTTTCAAGCGAGATGGCGACGTCCTTCTCCAACAAGGCCAAGGTGGCCTCCAACGACAGTCGCTCTGCATCGACTCCTACTCCTCCAACACCCTAGCTCCTCGCCTTTAACGACTCGCCTTCAACGACTCCAAACGTCAAGGAGGCTGTAACGACCATAAACAGAGGCAACTCTCCACCGCCGACTTGCAACAACGACTTGCAGTATCCGTAGGCTGAGGGCGTTAAGGTCCGAAGCGACGAAGCTGCACCAAAGCCTCTCCAAGCCTCTCAACCGAGTAGCCGCTCCTTCTACAGCCAGTAGACCTTCTTCAGTTTTCTCCAACCAGCGCGATGCTCAGCTAACTCTATTGGAGCGCCAGCGGTAATTGATCGTCGTGACTCGTGCCGTTGTACTGAGTAGGGACAGCCACGAGAAGAAGGAGGCTACACTAAGTGCTCGATCCAGCCCCAGGGGAGTAGATGTGGCAAGCAGGAGGAAGGCTTCCGATCGGACATACTAATTATTACAACCGGAGGACTTGAGGTCGAATCACGATTGACAGTGGGAAGTGGGCACTGGACTGCATTGCATTGGATACATGATCAGCGCAACAAGGTTGGGATTTGTTCGGAGAACTGCGAACATCGAAGCTTCAGATTTGAGCGTGGACGGAGCTCACCCAGCCACAACAGCGAAAGCCCTTCTTCCCAGCGAGACTCCAGCAGCAGCAGCCCAGCTGCCACCACAAATGTGAAAGCCAAGCGTCTAGCAAGCTCGCAACATCGAACGAGCGCCTCCAAACGCGCACATTCCCGTTTCCAAAGCTCCATCGACGGAGAAGACGACGGAATCTAGAAGATTCCGTCCGAATCTTTTTAGATTCCGGCTTCCCACAGCGTGACACGTGGCCGTGCGCCACGTCATCTAATCTGCCATGTGGCAATCCAATCTGCCACGTGTCAATCCTATCTGCCACATCATCAGCCTATCCACATTGCCACGTCATCACTGCCACGTCAATTGACACATCATCTGCCACATCATCACTGCCATGTCATCACTACCACGTCAGCACTGCCACGTCAACTGCCACATCATCATTGCCATGTCAGCTGCCACATCATCTACCACGTCAGCACTACCACGTCATCTGCCACGTCAACACTGCCACGTCATCTGCCACATCAACACTGCCACGTCATCTGCCACATCAGCACTGCCACATCATCTACCACATCATCAGGCCACATCATCAGTGCCACGTCACCCTGCTGACATCATCTGTGCCACCTCAGCACTGCCACCTTAGCAGTCCAGTCAGCACTGACCTCTGCAGGCACAGTCTCTTGCCAGGCACACTGTGCACACACTGCATGTGCACACTCCTGCCACCTCAGCACAGAGCTTCACTGGCACACCTCTTGCTAAGCACACTGCCACATCATCACTGCATGTGACTCACAGTGACACATCATCATTGAGCACCATTTGCACTCCTTTTGCCCCTCCACCTAGATCAAGTCGTATCTCTTGATCCAGGAAGAATTTGAGGGTGCTCCAAAAAGGAAAGTCGCTCAATTTTTCGTGCTCTACGTGCTCGTTACATCACGCGCACATTTCGGCGCAAGTTACACTCACATTTGAGCTTCGCCGACAAAACCACTCCATTCACGCACATTTGCCTCTACATCGACGCATCTGACCCAGCACTTAAAAAGAACAAAGGAAAAGGAATTATTTGCTGCTCTTTCATCGATCGACGGTTGGTTTAGATCTAGATCAGAGTAGACTAGATGGCCATAGAGGGGACGCTTTGAATTCCCCAAGTTGCCAATCTAAGCCATGCCCGAAATTCCCGACTAGTACCTACTCGGAGTCAGTCCATACGCTCACATCCGATTTCACATCATTACATTACCTGAAACCTTACGTTCATCAGTTCAGTGAGCAGACTTCAGAGTTCAGAGGCATTGCAGAGATTGGTTCAGTGGGCAGATAGCACTTGATTTCACACACACATGCCACCATTGTAAAGCCTATTTGGCTATCTCACGGCATCGTGCACATCATTTTTTAGCCTTGTAAAGCCTCTTGGCTATTCCCGGCATCATTGCCACAAGCCTTGTAACACAGGTCAGATCTTATTTACTGCAGTTCTATCTTCACCGACGGTACAGAGATTTCACTTGGCATCTTCAGTGTATTTGCAGTTGATTCATACAGAGTTTTTCAGGACACTTTTTGAGTACATTGTTTGCACCATGTCGACTAGCAACCTCAATCTGGAGGCATCTGCTAAGTTAGACAACTCCAATTACGGTACATGGAAATACCGAATGGAGACCATTCTTGTGCTTCAGGACAAATGGGAGTATGTCGATGGATCCATACCTAGACCATTGGCCGATCCAGCCACCAGTAGCTCTACTCCATCTGTTGTCACAGCACCAGCAACGGGATCTACATCGGGATCTACATCTACACCATCAGTTTCCGCACCAGTAGCAGATCCTGCCATTGCCCGAGCTCAAGCAGAATGGGATAAGAAAGACAAGTATGCCTATCACCTGATCAAGCAGAATGTGCAAGATGTCATGCTAGGACAGCTCAACACAGTTAAGACATCAAAAGAAGCATGGGATATGTTCGCAGCTCTCTACGAGTCCAAGAACACATCCAGGATTCTCACCCTGAGAAACCAGATCAACCAGAGTTTCCGCAATAGCAGTGAAACCGGTCATGCTTATGTACTCCGCATCAAAGACTACAACAATCAACTTGCAGCAGTAGGAGAGACTATGAATCCCGCAGAAATGGTTCAAGTAATCCTGAATGGACTAGGAGAAGGATATGAGAATCTAGTCCAGAGTATTGCCATCCAACGGCAAATTCCAACACTGGAAGAACTTCAGTCAGTTCTACTTGGTGAAGAACTCAGGACTCAGGCCATTCAAGCACGTAAAGGTCATTCTAATGATCAGGCATTCACCGCTTCAGACAGAAGCAGAGGCAAAGGCAGAAACAGAGGTAGATCATATCAGAAAAGTGGTCATCATCAACAAAGTCAAAATCAGCATCAGCATCAGCATCATCCTCAGCAACATCAGAATCAGCAAAGAGGAAATCATTCCAACCGAGGAAGATTCCAAGGACGAGGGAATGCATCCACCAATGTGTCAAACATTCAATGCAACTATTGTCACAAGTTTGGACACTATGAAAGAGATTGCCACAAGAAGCAGTATGACCAAGGCGGTCAATCCAGCAGTAATGGAGGGAATTCCCGAGGAAGAGGAAATCATCGTGGTGGACATTCTAGTCACGGTCATTTTGCAAATGAACATGGAAATATGTTTCTTGCAAGTGAGGAATTGCATCAGACTGATACAATGCACCTAGACACTGATTTCAATCCCAAAGAGGATTTCAGTTATCAAGTCGACCAAGTGGAACAGGATCCTTGGTACATCGACAGCGGTGCATCATCTCATATGACAAATCATCAGGAATGGTTCACAGAAATGAAGCCATTAGAAGGTCAAAAGAATGTCATCTACACAGCAGACAATACACCGAATCTGGTTCAAGGGACAGGTGTTATCCCTATGAACAATTTCACTGGTACAAAAGGATTAGTCAAAGATGTGCTCTATGTTCCGAAGCTCAGTAAGAACCTTTTGTCAGTAGGTCAAATGATGGAACACAACTACAAAGTCATCTTCGACGGTGATGAATGCACTATCAGAAAAGAGGTCAGCTAGTAGCAAAAGGTGTCAAGGAAGGACGCTTATACAGGATGCTAGCTACAGTACCAGATAAGCATGCCATGTCAGCTCAAATGCAACAGATGCCACTATCTGCAAAATGGCACAAGAGATATGGTCATGTCAACTTCAAGTACTTATTAGATCTCAGGAATCAAAATATGGCAATTGGGATTCCGAAGCTACAATTTCTTGGAAAGGTTTGTGAAGCATGCTGCTTCGGCAAACAAAAGCGAACCAACTTTGTCAGAAGTACCTCTCGTGCACGAGGTATTCTTGATTTAATTCATACAGATGTATGGGGTTATGCCCAGACCCGCAGCATCAATGGTTCACTTTATTACTTGACCTTCATCGATGACTACAACAGATATTGTTGGGTCTACTTTCTGAAAGAGAAATCTGAAGTGTTTGCCAGATTTCAAGAATTCAAAGCCATGGTAGAAAACCAAACAGGCAGAAAGATCAAGGTCATGAGATCAGACAGAGGAGGTGAATACATGTCTTCAACATTCATGAACTTTTGCAAAACTCACGGTATTCGAAGACAATTCACATGTGCAGATACTCCTCAGCAAAATGCAAGAGCTGAAAGGAAAAATGGGACTTTAGCAGATAGTGCTAGAGTAATGCTTAGTGAAAAGCATCTTCCGAATCAGTATTGGGCAGAAGCAATAGCTACAGCTAACTACTTGCTTAATCGGCTTCCTACCGAACCGATACAAGGTATGACTCCTTATGAAGCATTCACTGGACACAAGCCACGCATTGGGCATCTCCGCATATTTGGTTGCATAGCATATGCCCACATACATGATGATCATCGCAGGAAATTGGATGCGAAGTCATGCAAATGCATCATGGTTGGCTACAGTGAAGAAAGCAAAGCATACAAATTGTATGATCCCATCAACCGCAAAGTCATTATCTCCAGAGATGTAATCTTCGATGAGGAATCAAAATGGAAAACCTCACCTACACAGGAGATAGAAGCATCGACTTCACAGTCACCTACAGACCAGGTTGATGAAGAAGAGCAAGAATTGCCAGCAACACCCCAATCAGCGCCACAGCAGCTCAGACGGTCTACTAGGGAAAGCAGACCACCAGCCAGATTGACATATGCTCAGAAAGGCAAAGCAATTCAGGTGGAAACCACCAACTATGCTCTTATGACTACCATCATGGCTACAGAAGAGCCAGTGTACTTCGAAGACGCAGTAGATAAGCCAGAATGGCAAACTGCTATGAATGAAGAAATGGATGCTTTGTATAAAAATAACACTTGGGAATTATGCGACCTTCCACCAGGAAAGAAGGCCATAGCCAACAAATGGGTATACAAAGTGAAGTACAATCCAGATGGCAGTATTCAGAGATATAAAGCCAGATTAGTTGCAAAAGGATTTGCACAACAATATGGCCAAGATTATGATGAGAATTATGCTCCAGTAGCAAAGATGGATTCCATACGGTTCTTGATATCACTAGCGACACTCAGCAAATGGAATGTGTATCAGCTCGACGTCAAGAATGCATTTCTCAATGGTTATCTAGACGAGGAAGTCTACATGCAACAACCAGCCGGTTATGTTGAACCAGGAAAGGAGAACCAAGTTTGCCATCGCAAGAAAAGTCTCTACGGCTTAAAACAAGCACCCAGAAGTTGGTACAGCAGAATTGACAAATATTTTGCTGATCTGGGATACATGAAGTCCAATGCAGATCATACTCTCTACTACAAAGTTCAAGGGGAAGATATTACTATTGCACTTTTGTACGTAGATGATCTGATTGTGACAGGAAGCAAGGATAGCTTCATCAGAAAGCTAAAACAAGACTTATCTGCAGAGTTCGACATGAAAGATCTTGGACTTATGCACTATTGTCTTGGAATTGAGTTCTGGAGAGATTCAGATAGCACATTCATGAGTCAGCTCAAGTATGTTGACAGTCTCCTGAAGAAGTTTCATATGGCAGATTGCAAGATTGCAGCCACTCCCATGGAACAAAGTTTGAAACTTACTAAAGATTCAGAAAAGCCTACAGTCAATGACAGATACTACAGGCAACTCATTGGATCTCTTATATATCTGACAATCACGCGGCCAAATATTTGTTATGCAGTAAGCTCACTAGCACAGTTTATGGCAAATCCAAAACAGTCTCACTGGAATGCAACCAAAAGAGTCTTGAGATACATCAGAGGTACAAGACAGTTTGGGATAGAATACAGAGGAAGTCATCCACGGTTGCATGGATACTGTGACAGTGACTATGCTGGAGATCATGAGACCAGGAGATCGACACAGGGATATGCATTTTTCCTTGGTCAAGGTGCTATATCATGGTTGTCAAACAAAAAGCCAACTGTTTCTTTGTCTTCAACTGAAGCAGAATATAGGGCACTCACTACAGGTGCATGTGAGGCTATATGGCTCAGAAGACTATTGTCAGAAATAGATTACTTTGATTGAGTCAAAGCCAACAACAATATACTGTGATAATCAATCGGCTCAAGCATTGGCCAAAAAATCCAGTATATCACTCCAGAACAAAGCACATTGATGTCAGAGAGCACTTCATTAGAGAAAGAGTGTTACTTAGTGACATCACACTGCAGCATTGTGATAGCAAAGAAAATGTTGCAGATATCTTTACCAAACCACTCGGTAAAGAGCTATTCGAGAAACACCGACTAGCTCTTGGTTTGATGCAGAGGAAGGACATTCCCATTAAAGGGGTGTGATGGAATGTAATGCTCAGTCCTTCTTCGATTCCCTAGAATCATCATCTTGAGGGAAGGCCTACTTCATGATGTTGATCTTGAGGGAAGGTGTTGAGAGTTCACGCTCAACATCATGTGATCATGTGTGCATAGCACCATCACGTGATCATATGTGCATAGCACTAACCTTATAGAGTGCTATAAAGGAAAGGGTTAGATCCCCTAACCCTAACCCTAAAAGGGTTTGTATATATTCTATTTTTTCAACTAATTCTAGTGTACAGTTAGTCATTTGTGGTGTGCTCTCTAGCTGTGCCCTCTCTCCTCATCTCCACTCTTCTCCTCTCCCCTCTTCATATTTTGTTAGAGGCTGAGTATGTTGCAGCCACAGAGGGTTGCAAGGAGGCTATATGGCTTGATCGGCTAGTGGGAGATTTGGGGATTCATACAGGTGTACCGACATTGCATAGTGATTCCATGAGTGCTACTCAGCTAGCATGGAATCCGGTCTTTCATGCAAAGACCAAACACATTGAGGTCAGGTACCATTTCAT